>NW_026126065.1:0-140478 GCF_943737965.1 Phodopus roborovskii | reverse complement strand
ATATAAATTGATTGTATTTTTGTGAAACCAGGTTGAGTGTTTAAAAGTGCCATTTATTTCTCTCGAGAAAGTATATGTACTTGTCAAAAAGTTCTATCTGTGTTTCCTGTTAGAAACCTGTTTATTGCAAGAATAGAGCTAAAACAAAAATGGTTTAAACATTTTTTGCTGTCCAACTCCAAACAGCTCTCACTCAAGAATTTATCTCTGAGCACTGGTCACTAAATTCATATTATCAGAAAATCAGATGCCCTTTTAATGTAGATGACACTAGTACTGTTTTCTGTCTAAAGCTATTAAGGGCTGAAACTAGTTAAACTATTTAAATTAGTAACACTGGTAATTAACATAAATTTACAGTCACCAATGTCATCATGGGTTTAAAGACATAAGGGGTGCTTAAATTTGATATTACAAAGAAATTACAAGATAATTAATTGTTTTATAAGACAGTTTCTAATCATTTAAATTCAGAAAGTTACATTATGTTACATTTGTGCTTCTATTACATTGCTAATGTTTGTAGTTAAATCAAAATTTTAAAATTTAACATCACAGCTATACAGTGCATATACTAACCAAAAGTTGAGATGCTCATTTTTTATGTTACAAGAAAGGCAATCCGTCCTTGCATTTTGCTAAATTTGGAAAGCGTAAGTTATTTAGATAAACTGAGTCACACAGTTGTTTTATGTTTCCCTAAGAAAGGGTTTCAAATTAAAATCAGTATTTTTTAAAGCTAAAACTGACAATGTAAAGTTCTACTTTTATAAAAGCTGGTTAACCATATTATAAAATGTTAAGAAACACAAGTTACCAGCCATCCTTATAGATTAACTGTTGGTTATAGTCAAACTAAGTATTAATGATTAATAAAAGGAATAAATATCACTCTGTCTCCTATACATGTTATAAGTAATTAAGGTGAAATTAAGTAACTGAAACCAAAGTGTTTATTCAGATCTACTTAGAAAGACTTTGAATACTACAGAGATCTGTAGAATAAGGCATTTTAATGTTAACTAAAAGCTGTAATATGAGGCAAAGAATCAGAGAATCTAACAATGACCCAAGGTCTACTAAAGATGATTATGGGGTAGCATGATTGGGTTGACATTGACCAGGGAGCAAGATCTTCAAATCCAATGCCTGCACGAAAGGACCTAGCTCAAATGTGTAGAGGCTACAGGGTACTGCAAAATTGTCACCACCATCTTTGCCTAGACAAAATAAGGTCAGACATGTCCAAGTTAAAGTTCTACAGAGAAAAGATGAAAACAAAAACAAAAACAAAAAAAAAAAACAAAAAAAAAAACAAACAAACAGGAAAAAACTCCTCTCCTAATAAGTACAGGTGAAAAATTTCTCCCCTGAATGCAATAGACAATTGGTTATGGCTAGTAGTATAAGGAATGGTCCCTGTCATTTTTTCTGGGTCAGGAGTTATATAAAATGTATCCTACACAGGTCTGTGATACTATTGATGTCTTAACAAACCAAACCTTTGTGGCTTAGCAGTAAAGGCACCCTTAATATGACTACAAAAAAGGATCTAAAAATATAAAACATATAAGTCTTTTTTGAACATTTATTTATTAATAATGTATACAGTGTTCTGCCTGCATACATGTCTGCACACCCAAAGAGGGTACCAGATCTCATTATAGATGTTTGTAAGAAAAAATTTAGTTGCTGTGAATTAAACTCAGGACTTCTTGAAGAGCAGCTAGTACTCTTAATCTCTGAGCCATCTCTCTAGCCCAAGACATATAAGCCTTAAAGATATAAAAATAATTTACAATATAAAAATTCAGAGCTTACCATTTAATTAAGTTCTCTTAAGCTATTGAGCAGTGACTCCCAGCTGTTTAGTCACAATCTCAAGGTTTTATGATTTATTTTGTTTGTCATCTAAGTGTAAATGTGAAGGACTTTTCATCTGGCCTAAGGTGCCTCTGACCAATCTATACATGTATCTCTCTTGACAGAAGAAAAATGTACAAGCTTCTAACCCAAATCTATAAGGTTTCTAGGAGGCAAGGCATAAGGTACATTCCTGCTGTTTTACAGATACCAATATCTACTTTTTCAAAATATAGATTTTGGTACAGATTGGTGATGATAATATATCTAAAACATTTATGTCCTTTTATCCAATACATTTATAAGGCTTCAGAGGAACAAATGTCATAAAGCTTGGATCCACTGCTTACCAGTAAAAAGGACTGCAGACAAGTACAACTTTCCTGAGGATGGAATTTTTCTCCCTGGTACTCGTGTCCTTCTTAATCAATACAGAGTTCCAATAATATATATATATATATATATATATATATATATATATATATATTAACTTATGTTCCCAAGTTATAACATGTCTTAGCAAATTCATGCTTCTAGCAGATGACCATCAGTTTACTGACTACATCCTGCTCCTGAAATACTGTCTGGACTTAGTGTCATAGCTGTTGTGATCTTTAAAGGGTCTATAAACTAATGTCTCTGATAAATGTTCCATTTCTGAATCCCCCTCTTGTTTTTTTTTTTTTTTTTTTTGGTTTTGCAGCATTTTACCATCTCATGCCAAGAAACATTGAAAGTAAGCAGGAAGTAGTACAGGAAAGATTACATTTCACCTTTTTCCTTGTTGAGATAATATATCAAAAAGATAATCCCTAAACAAGGCAAAAATCTACCCTAACACAAAAATCCCTATTAGAGCCCAAGAGTGGGCCTCTAATGTCCCATAGCAAAGAGGGAATGTGATGGAAAATTAATAACAAAATGTATAAAATTAGGGCTTATTGGAAGAAAATAAAAGAACAAGAATTTTCTGCCAGTAGCTAAATCCCCTGACTACGGGTACAGAGCCCAATCCTTTCTCAGGAGAAGAAAAACAAAGAAAAATCTCACAACCTTTCAGGTGTGCTTATCAATCTTACATAAACAAATAATAACACTATTAACCTAGATCCATGATGACCTTGTAAATTAAATTTGTACTCTATGAACTGCCTGATTTTGGAAACCTTGTCAGCTAGAGCTAATGGTCTCAAGCCTTTACCTTTTAAAAAACACTACTTTTAGGCCACTACCTTACTTTTCCGATAAGTGAGGTTCAACTGGTTTGATTATAGCAATAAATACCTTTTGCTTTGCAGTCCAGAGTTACTTCCTTGGAGGTTGAGGAAACTGGTAGTCATAGTAGTTACAAGCTGTCAAGGAGGCTTTATAGGCTATAGAATTCCAGATGACAGCTATTTGAAAATCAAAACACTATTGTGTCAAGGATATGTCTGTATTACTTCCTCTTAATTTTCAGTGTTTTTCTCAGGTATAAGTACCCTTTAAAATGCTAGGACAATACCAACAAAAGCAGGGGGGATGCAGGAAATAGAAACTTATCACAAGCATTGATTTGTAGGCAATGTTGAAGATTCACATCGGCTGCACTGGTTCACCATAATCCAGGGAGAACAATATTGAGGAGCAGGCCTTAGTCAGCAACTGATTCTCATCTGCCAGAAGCACAAATCGGCTGAGATACGTTCAAAGTGGGAACAGAAGTTAAAACGTATATAGTTAATTGGAACTCTTAGTTCCTTGCCTTTAGTGATCAAGAAGGACAGCAAGACCAGGGAGGAATTTCCATCCTCAGAATAGCTGTACTTATCTGCAGTCCTCTTGAACTCTAAGAAGTAGATACAAGGTTTATAAGCGTTTGATCCTCTAAAGCCTATATGAACTGTATTATATAAAAGGACATAAAAGTTTTAGATGTATTATCATTACCAATCTGTGCTGAAATCCATATTGTAGAAACAGTTGATATTGGAATCTGTAAAAAGCAGGCATGTACTTAGCCTTTGAGACATATATGCACGTAGAACAGGGTATACATAATTAATAAATAAATGTTCAAAAATGACTTTTATGTCTTTAAATTTTAAATCCTTATTTGGGAGCCATATTAAGGCTTCCTAATATGGCAAGCTAACAAAATTATGTTTAGCCAAGCCAACAATACTTTCAGAACTGAGATTGATATATTTAATTAACTGATCAATCTCCTAAAAAAAAAAAAAAAATACAGGGACCAGTCGATATACTCCTGGCCATAACCAATTTTCTATGGCATTGAGGGCAGAAGTTCTTCACAAAGTACATAATGTGAGAGTTGTGTTTTTTTTGTTGTTGTTTTGTTTTTTTTCTCTGTGGAAGGGCACATGGAATTTCTGACCTTATTTTATCTAGGCAAAGGTGGTGCAAGCAATTTTTTAGTTCCCTGCAGCCTCTAAAAAGTCTAAGCTGGGTTTAACCTGACAACAGACATTGTATTTGAGCATCTTGCACCCTGGTCAGTGTCATAAAAATCCATGCTGCCCCATAATCTTCTTTAGAGGCATAGAGTCATTGTTATTATCTGTGATTCTATTTCTGCTATTATTACAGCTTTTTAGTTAACATTTAAATGCCTTATTCAACAGATTTCTGTACTATTAGAAGTCTGTCTAGGTATATCTAAATAGACAACTTTGTTTCAGTTACTTGTTTTAACTTTAATTATTTAGAACATGTATAGGTGACAGAGTGACGTTTATCCCTGTTATTAATCATTAATATTTAGTTTGATTATAACCGAGAGTTAATTGATAAGGATGGCTAGTAATTTGTTTTTCTTCACATTTTATAACAGGTTAAACAGCTTTTATAAAATTAGGACTTTGTATTGTCAGGTTTATTAAAATACTGATTTTAATTTGAAACTCCTTTTAGGGAAACATGAACCATCTACTTGACTCAATTTATCTAAATAGCTTATGCTTGCCTAATTTAACAAAATAAAAACACATTGCCTTTTTATCATAAAAATGAGCATCTCAACTTTTGTGTAGTATATAGAGCTTATGGCTGTGACCTTCAATTTTAGACCTTTGATTTAAGTACAGACATTAACAATATAATAAAAGCACCAACATCCTGTAACCTTATAAATTTGAACATTTAAATCTGTTTTAAGAAACAATTACACATCCTGTAATGTCTTTTTGTAGTATCAAAAATAAAGACATTTATATCTTTAGGCCCATTATGACCTGGGTGACTGTTAAGTATATTAATTTCTGAGTGTTACTAATTGTATCCTTTTAACTAGTTTCAATTTTAAAGCTTAAGCCAAAAACAGTATATTAATATCATCTACATTAAAAGGACTACTGATTTTCTCATCTTCTGAATTTAATGACCAGAGCTTAGAGATAAGTTTTGATCTGAGGGCTGTTTCATTAGACCCCAAAAATGTTTAAACCATTGTTTTAGATTTATTCTTGAAATAAAACTTAGGTTTATTACAGGAAACACACAGGTAGAAGTTTTTTTTTTTCCAGGACATTAACATTTGTAGATTTAAAGGAATTATTCTATGTTCTATCCTATCTTTGTGAGTATAAAGTCCTATGTGTAACTTTCATCCCAACCAAGGAATACTACAACCTTAACTATCAGTCTTCACCTCCTTCAAAGAACACAGAGGATAATATATAAACTCTGAGTTGAAAGGGACAATTCGCCTGGTCAGATGTATGTTCTTCTGTTATGTTCCATCTTGAGCCTACAGGCCAGAGTTTGTGTCTGGCAGACTTCTCAGCAATGCAAAATATAAAAATGTCCTACCTGTATTGGCAGTTTGTCAGTAACTTTTCTCCACATCCTTCAGACTGTCAGCAGACACTTCCATGAAGAATGAACCATATAGAAATGTCCATCTTGTATCAGCAGTCATTTTCCTGTGGGTCCTACATGTCCAGTTCATACAGCATAAATCCAAACAGTCCAGGCCAGAACAATATTTTGCCCAAATGGCTGGTTGTGCCATATTGGAGGCAAACTCTAGAACTTTTCAACAATACATACAAATTGTCTTTGGAGAAATAAATGGAACTTTTAAGCAATTAACTAGTATGGTCAAATTTTAACACATATTACTAAGCCTAAATTCATATTTATAGATATGAGAGCCCACGCAGTTTATCTTCCTCCAACCATATTAAGAAATTTCTTTGAACCTCTATATCGTTTTACATTACCTTTAGTCTCATTCTCTGATTTTCTCAGACATCCCTACCATTGACAACTCTCTCATTTTCTACTTTTAATTTTTCCTCTTATCATTGACTCTTACTCAGATGTTTTGTGGCTGAAGTGAAGTGAATATCTTATTTATTTATTTAAATATGGTTAGTGTATCTTCTTACTGTGGTGCCTTCCCTGAGCGTCTCTGCACCCTCTGACTCTTAACTATTAGCTCGTTTTTCTGCATATGTGGGGTACATCAGCTCTCCTTTATTGATGCTTAATAAGGATGAGGGGAAACAAATAGGCTGAACCAATGTTTATTCAGGGGAGAAATAACTTAAAATATAGAAATAGGAATACTAGCCATTCCTGGTCCCAAGGATGCCTCCAGATGTACTCTTGTCCCTGTGCTGCAAGCAATAGAGCTTTTTGAGCCCCCTCTTCAAACTTAGTTCCCCCAGGTAACTCCTGCTCTGTCTCTACCCCAATTGGCATGGTCTATGCCACAGGTGCAAAAAAAGTGAAGATCTCACCAAAATCCCCATTTTAGTCTAAAGGAAATATTTAGGCATGACACAAAAACTATATACAAAACAGTGAATAACAAGTGTGCTCAAGAAAACGAAAATTGAGGACATTTAAATTTAAGACCTAACTATCTAGTACTAGGGTGAAATCAAAACAGGGATTACAATAGTGTTGTCCAAAGCTGGAAAGCTAAAGTCTACTAAGAAATATATCTGACTAGGAAGAGAGAATAATACATGTGATAATTTAATATTGAACCTCATCAAAGACCTGAGAAGGACAATAACAATACCTAGGGTAGGCAGGAAGTGTGGGTGGCCAACTTCAAAGGTGCAGCAATGACAGAAACACCTAACTGGATACTCATGGTCTCACCTCAAGTTTGGTATAGCCAGTTTTTGCTAAGGACTAGAGTACCTGACAGACCACAACAAAAGCAAGGAGGTAAAAAGGCTGTCTTATCCTGACTTGGCAGGTTTCAGCAGTCTTCTAAGGCCTGAAATCTACTGAGCATTCTTTCTTTGAATATCTGGTCTTGAACCACAATCCTTTCTAGAGACTTCATTGAATCAGTAAGTCTGTTGCTTTCTCCAACTACAAATGATTCCCTATTTTTAATATTCTCATTCTTAGATATTATCTGAATGGCCTGTAAACTGCCTTCCAGAAACAATGTTCTATATGATAGCTTTCCATTATCCTCAGACATGGAATGGATTCTGCTAGTCTTTCCATGGGATGTTGCAGTTTTTTAACCTTATTAGCAGCTTCGTTCACCCTGGAAGGAGCTGTTTCTGCCAGCATGTTAATGCAGTGCACTGTCTCTGTTTTGGTTATTGAAGCATTTGACATAGAACAAATTCCGTTTTCTAGTGGGTCATTTTTATGTTCCATGTTTTATATTCTAGATGTCAGCTCTCTATTTGAATCTCTAATATTCTGAATCTTTTTCCTCATCAGGTTGATACTCATTGCGTTTAAAAAAAAAAAAAACATGTATATATTTGTTAAGCCATGATTTTCTTCTGTTAAAATTCCTTCTATATATGAAATAAAGGGATTTCTAAAGTCTTGCATCATGAGATTATCCATCCTAGGTATGGAACAATTGATCCATATATTATATCATCTTAAAGTGCAAAGAATATTGCATTTACCTTAGGTGTAATTCTGCTGTCCTCGAACTTTGACAGTTTTAGTTGTTGAACTCAGCTTGTGGTGGTAATGCCTGTAGGTTTCCCACAAAATCACATCCAGCAGCAGACAATCCTTCTGACCTTGGTCCCTGAAGAATAGCTCTTAACAAACTAAGGCAAGCACAATTTTGTTAAACTAGTAAGTGAAAGGGGCCTTGTGCAAATTTCGGGGACCCCAGGGCTAACAGGAGTTGCCTCTTACTGGCGCCTATGGGCTGCAGGAAACACACCAGCTGGGCAGGTGCCATGTGCACCACATCTGCAAATGCAAAATGGGGAATTGGCAAAAGATGAGAAGCAGTGTGAGCTTTCTCATGGCTGCGGTGGGGGTAAAGTTGTTGGGCAGAGGCAAATGACCCACAATCTGTGGTATGGCCACCTGGTTAGGCAAGGAACCCTGCCCATTCGGGGATGGTGTGGGAAGCTAGCAGTGTCTGCTGCCTTGGTGAAAACCAGGTCTGGTAAAAATCCAGATTCTGCTTCTGACACCAGATATTGATGTTCGATAAGGATCTGGAGAAAAAAATGGGCTGAATAGATGTTTATTCAGGGAAAAATAACTTACAACATAGACAGATGAACTCCAGCAGGTTCTTGGTCCCAGGAAGCTGTTCCTGTGCTTCAGGCAAGAGACTTCTTTCTCCTCAGTATCCTCCACAAAATTAGTTCCGAAGGGTTACATCTGGCCCTGTCTCCACCCACAATGGGCGTGGCCTATGCCACAGGGAGGGAAAAGGTGATTATCTCACTACAAATACTGAATGCTCCATTTAATTCATATGTCAAACTTTAGTCAACCAATTGTGGGGCAATGGCAGAGGTGTTCTATTAATATGTATAAAGAGCAAATAAGAATCGCTTCCCCCTAATACTAAAGACACTCCATAACTACACATATTATCTGGTTTAAGGAATGGCACATATTCCCTTTCTGAAGGGTGTGTATAATCCTGTATGGGCCCAAATATATTGCTTTAAGATAGGAGATATTCACCAAAAGGCCCAGACCACCTATGGTAGGAAAAATAATATCTTAGGGACAATAGTTGTTATTTGAGCTCTCTGTACCCATGACAACTTGGAATGGGTTCTCATATAGGATTTCAGATGGGTCAGGCAGGCAGAATGTTTTCCAGAACTCTCAAAGCCACTCATGGAAGCTTTATGTGGAATTAGATGATGAGATCCATCTTTAACTACTTGGTGGCAATGCACATGTTTAATATCAGAACTAAGGAGGCTGTCAGTAATCATAAATGAAATACAATAATATAACAAAACACATAAGGAAGAATTAGATTCACCTTAACATGGGTCTCACCATCTGGTGTTATCCTGCATGTATAAAGGGTATTGAAGGAGGAGGCTCTCCTTCTGTTGCTGCTTGCCCTAGCTATGGGTACCAAGTTTATTACTTTACTAGCTTTAGAGCTTTCTTCTTTGGACTTTAAGTGTATAATGATGACCACATGAAACATGCATCCTGGTGAATTAAACAACTGCTGTAGTCTTCAGATATCCATTGTTAGGCAGCCATTTTTTAACTACATGGACCACAGCCTATGAGACATTATAATAAATCCATGTATTACATGTATGCCGAGATTCATCCCACCATCTCTGTTCATGCATAGAACCTCAAATAATCCAGATAGTTTTGCTTTCTTTTTATTTTAACGTGGTACTGAACATGTGTTGACTAACAGTATTGCTCATAATTACAAACTTCCTAGTTTCATTCCTCTCCAACTCTTCAACTATCTAGGAAGACTACTGTTTTCATTACTATGCATTTTCCAACCATTTTCTCTGAGTTTCAAGGCTAAAACTACTATATTCTTAGAGCCATCATCCAGCTTTCTAGGAGGAGAAAGAGCAACTATCTTCTTTGTCATCTGGATCCTGCTTCTCTTTCCTGATTTTAAGTGCCTGTGACAACCAGGAAAAGAGCAAATTCAGTTCACCTGAACTCAATGTTAAGCTATGTAAAAATGATCTCTTTTTGGTATCTGTATATGTCTCTGTAGGAGTTTGGCTGCAAATCATGTCAAAGGAGAAACTCCTGATTTATAAACAGCCCCTAGGCTCATCCTCATAATCATAGAAGAAGTCATTCTCAAGCTCCTTAAGAGGGAACTATTGGATTGGTCTGCCAGATGGTCCAGTTTTCTTCTAGAGAAAATCCTATTTCGGCCAGATGGGCAAGATGAGCACAGAGGAGAAGTGTTTGAAAAGGTAAACACTGTTGTGTTGAGGGGTTGCCTGAGCAAGAAAGTCATCTGTTTAGGTCCTGACTCATAAAGAAGGAACATAGCTCCTTCTCAAACCCATTAATGAGCTTAGCAGATTCAGTATCAGCCTGGGGACCTAGACTTAGACCCTCAGGTATTGAGAATTAAATAGATGCTGTCTTTTAACATAATGAAGATGCATAGGAGAGAATGTAATTGTCGGAATCCAGAGCCTTGGTGGAGGGGTTGTTTCATATCTTGTGAACACTATTCTTCCCATCACATGGAGCTGTGGTTATAGGTCCAAAGGAACTGAGGGCATAACAGCAAAGTTCCCTAGATGCACTGTGTTCTCCTCATGATGCAATGTGTGAGTAGCCTTCTCATGAGCTGGTCAAATTGAAAGATAACTCCTACTGACTTTCTAAAATTCTCCCATTTCTTACATCTCCCCCTGAAAGTAGGGAACAGGAAGCTATTCCTGATAAGAAGCTTACTTAGAATAAGACATACTTTAAGCAAGACATCACTTCCCCAGGTTTTATCTTTTCTTTGTTTTGACTTTCCACTTTCCCTCATCTTCACACACCTCTACCCTGTCAGTGAAGTGTGAATGTCTGTTTCATGTCACTCATGTACTATTAAATAATTATGGTAGAAATTTTTTGTTGAAGTCTTTAATTGCCTTCCTGGCCTTACTTGATGTTTTTTATTACTATTTAAATTCTTCAAAGTTTCAGTTGTAATCTGACCCTGAAAGAATTTAAAAATGGCAGTATCTATGTAATGCGAAAGTCTGTTTTAGGATCCAGGTTGTGGTGGTGCTTGCCTTTAACCCCAGTACTCAGGAGACACAGGCAGGCAGATTTCTGTGAGTTTGAAACAATTGTCATGATCACAGCTAGTTTCACTACAACTGAGGCTATTGCACAGGGAAACCCTGTCTCAAAATCCCCCAACAAATCTGTTTTAGGCTATGTCCCATTTTCCCATTGGCCAGAAAAAGATGCATGCTATCATTACAAAGATATTCTTTATTTATCTCTTAAGTCTATGGAGTTATTTCTCATTGGTAAGGCAAACTATAGGACAGCTGCACTTCCAGCTTTTTAGAATTATGTTTCTGAACAGGCTCACTATTTATGACATAGGTGTCCTTCATCCCAGTTTGTTGCTTCTCTTGATTATCCCTTCTTAAATAAATGAATGTATTCCTTCAGTGCATGCTTTAGACCATGTATCTTAAACACTTTATTTGTGGATACCAATTATTTTACAGAAATATTTAATAAATAGACCTCATTAATCTGTAACATTGCAATTTGATTTAAAATATGACCCACTCCAAAATCACAAATGATCTAAAAATACCAGAAGATGAAAAATTATGTCCTTAGAGTTTTAAAATTTTACATTTACATCATGGAGTAAACTATTCATTGCATTTACAGGAAAACAAAAAATTCATGAGTAGCATGTTTTCTGCCTTTAGACTAGAGTAAAATGAATAGTTTTTCTGAGTGTATTGCAAGGGGAAACAGGGTAGGTAATCAGCTGCTTAAGTTACCATCATGAAAAAGGCCCTGCTTCAGGAAACATGATGGTTTGAGTGTGATTGGGCGGTTGATGTTATAGGGAGTAGTACTATTATAAGGTGAGGCTTTGCTGCAGTTTGGTTTGCATTTTGGGAAGAAGAGCATCACTGATGATGGGCTTTCGGGTTTCCATGTTCTGGATATGAGCAAGTGTGTAAGATGACATCCTCTGGCCTGTGTATCAAGATGAAAGCAGCATCACATTCTTCTTCCAATCATGTTTTCTCTCATTATGACAATGGACTGGACCTCTGAAACTGTGAGTGACTGCAATAAAGTGTCTTCTATATAAGATCTCTCTTGGATAGTATAGTGGTGAATATCTCATCCCTGCTTGTCATTGGTGAGACCAGGGTTGGATTCCCTGACTGGGAGAGTACTACTCAAGAGGCAGAGTCAAGCAGATCTCTGTTGGTTGGAGACCAGACTGATATATAAGACTAGTTCCAGGACAAACTCCAAAGCCACAGAGAAACTCTTTCTCAAACAACAACAACAAGACTTGTGGAATTTGTTTGTGTATATACACAGCAATAAAAAAAAATCTTAACTAATGCATGTTAGGTGATTATGTTCTTTAAATACTCAGGGTGTATTAATTCATGTCAGGTGAATGAAGACAGACTAGATTTGTGTGATCAAAATTTTGCAAGTTTATATTGAGCTGGGCCATGGCACACAAGATTAGGTCAATGAAAATTGCATGGATCACATTTAATCGTGCCTGTACTACCCTGTGCTGGGAAGAAACTACTGAAAATCCATCAGGATGAGGCTTTGGATGTTCATTGAGAAGCAAGTACAGATCATTTATTGATGGTTTACCAAACCCTGTGGCTGGTATTGGGGACTGCAAATAGAGGAATATGAAAGAATTGAGTTCATTTAAGAACTTTAATTTTGCTGTAGACACTGTGCAGAAAGAGGTGGGAGACAGAAGGAACAAGAGCAATTTCCTGTTTTCCATTGGTGAAAATTAGCAGTGTACAGCCTGTAATGAATTTTAGATGATGTACAAAATGCCTGGCTGGCCATTTCTTTGTGTACATCCACGGACAAGAGTAATCAATAATCTGGATAATGGACAGATGTTAATATGAAACCAAATTGCAGGCTCTCTTGTAGGATCTCCAATGTAAACCACTACCACACAGCATGATGCATGTCTAGGCTTCAGAGCTTGAAGAGCAGCTCTGCCTAGCTGTCATTGCTATTGGGATTTTGAGGGACCATGTGACTTGTGCTGACCAGGTCAATGGCCTTTGTGCTCTGAGCCTACCTGTATATATGTTCCCTGAGGAGAGTGAGATAGCTTTCATATCAGTATCCATACTGGTCTGTGGTGGTTCAAAACTTTAATCCAAGCACTTGGGAGGTAGAGGCAGACAGATCACTGTGAATTCTAGGCCGGGCTGATTTTCAAAGAAAATTCCAATCCTACAGAGAAACCCTGCCTTGGAAAACCAAATCAAACCAAAAGAAAACAAAAGAGAAACAAAGATTGCTTTCCTGTGTGCATCACAGGCTTGCTTTTGGCATGTTTTGGAACACACAAGGGAGAAACTATAATTTTGGCTTCTGGAATTTAGGAATATGGCATTCCACATTCAGGTTTGTCTTACATGTGCTCCGTACAATTTAAACATCAGTGGAAAAAGGAGATGGGGATCATCCTTCAGCAAGATTTGACCAGAGTGCTTTTAACTTTCCATTACCACATTTCAACAAGGAAACTTGAAATCAAATAACACTCTTGTACTTAAGACATAATCTTTCCTGCTATAGGATGTCTGAGCCTTGATGGTGAATGTCTCCCATCTAAATAACAATATGTCTGGGCCCAGTCAGTTTTACACACACCCTTCAGGCAGGGAGTAAGGGCAGCTATACAGTGCCTGAAGGCAGTGCCTGAAGTTATGGAGTGTGTTTAGTATTATGGGAAGCAATTCCTATTAGCCATTTATAGATATTAATAGAAATCCTCTGGCATTGCCCTAACTTTGGTTGATGACTTAAGTTTAATGAATGAATAAAATGGAGCTTCAGTTTTTAAAGGGCCACGAAATACCATCATACTTGAAGAAATATTTTACAGGATCCACAAAGTGGAAGCCATATGGATCCTACTGAGTCTATTCCTTTAATAGCTTTAGAGAGCATTTCTTTGAAATACTCGTGTATGCTGAAGACCAGCTGAGACATCTAGATTCATAAACCAAACAACTACAGATTTCTTCAAATTTCCATTGTTAGGCAAATATTAAGTAAGAAGCCCACAGCTTCTGAGACAACCCAGTAATCCACTTTCAACAAAAACAGAGGGCTGTATTCTTCCATTCCTGCTCAAGTAGAGAACATTGAATAATTCAGCTCTGATTTCACCTGCCCAATGTGGAAGCTGAGCTGGCTCACTATAGTGCTCATAGAAGCATTCTTCCCAGCCACTTTCTCTCTGAATATTCAAGTTACCATGAAACAACACTTTTTATTATTTTTCATTTCTCAAAAAATTGACACTAACTTCAGGATTAAAACTCACAATGCAATGGATATATCACCCAGGTGTCTGTCAGGGACAATATATCATCTTGTTTGTGATATGGTTCCTGCATTTTTTTCATGGTTTTCTGAGGTGCCTGTGGCAACCAGGTAAATGCTACCCACAATACGTTTGATCTCTGCAAGAATCTATAGAACAGACACCTTTTATGCCCTAAGTCTCCTTATTTTTTTTAATATTCTGGGCAGCATGATCTACTGAGAGAGTTCCAGGATCAGCAAGTATTGAAAACCTGTGTTGGAAAATAGATAAAGTAAAAAAAAACAAATTAATTAATGAGAAAAAATCTACTACAAAATGACGGAATGAGTAGTAGTAATAGTTATAGTTGTAATCACAATAATCATCCTCCTCCTCATCATCATCATAATAATAATTAAGATTCTGAATTGTCCAGCTTGGTCCACAAAGTGTGTTCCAAGACAAAAAGTAGTACACAGCCAAACCCTGTCCTGAAAAACCAAAATAAATGAATGAATAAATAAATAAGAATATAAAAGAAAAAGAAATGCATGTTTTTACTTTGTCTTTAAGAACACTTTAACCATTGAGGACTTACTCTTGTCACCCAAGCCTCAATAGCCAATCAGGGAATCTGGGCCCAAAGGCTAACCTAAGGGTTTTCAGGAAACTTCCTGGAGCCATGCTGCAGGCTTGATTTTATAGCACAACAGGCTCCACTGGATTGGTTGCTGTGCTGTGAGTACTGCAATAAAAAACTATGAAGAACATGGATGAGCAAGGAAGACATAGAATGGTAAGCAAGGGAATGCTATCCTAAGATTAAGAGGATGGTATTTGGAGGCAGAGAGTCTGTGAGTCGGGGCTTCCCTGAGGATGGTTGAAAACCTATTGAGTCATTCAAATTTGTGAGGTCCCATGTATTCCTAGAAGCTATGCAGATCATGGTGCAAAATATGAATACTTCTACTTTTGGCCAGAATCTGAGGATTGATTTCAATCAGGGAGCATTTTATGGAAATGTCTTTATAGTCAGCACCAACAAGCTTTTCATGAATATGGAAGGCAAGTTGCAGAACATGGAGAGGTCCAGTTTGTTCAGTGCATTCAAGATGTTCTTTTTTTTAATTTTATATAACTAAGTCCATTTAAATGAAAACAAATATTTAGACCATATTTGGGAATTTGGGCGTCGTTCTTTCAAAACTACTTCCTGCTTGTAAGGGGCGCTGTCATTGGGGATTCTAAGAAGATGCAGAAATCATGGCTGAAGTCTGTAAGGCTGCTTGGTCCAGCTGTTTTGAATTTAGCATCACCTGCTACTCTGTTTCAGGTAGTCTGGCTTGATCAAACCACATTAGTCTGGAAGGAATCCACAGCTTTTCATTTTCTGTGGAAACAAAAATAAAAATCCTTTTCCCCAGTAACTTGTCCTTGAACTTAAATTTCAGAGTCAAAGCATTTTTTTATTATTTAATTTATTATTTTACATGTCGATCCCAGTTCTGTCTCCCTCCTTTCTTTCCTTCTTCCCTCCCTCCCTCCCATTTACTCTCCCTGCCCTTTCACATGCACCCTAACCACCCTCCCATCTCATCCCCACAACCCAATTCAATGTGTAGGGGAATGCCATCACGTTGGGGAAATGTAGATCTGACAGGTCATGTTAAGTAGGGACTAGGGCTTCTCTCCTGTCTCTAGGTTAAGGCACATATACCTCCATGGAGGATGTGTTCACAAAGTACTTTTGTACACCAGGGATACATCCTGGCTCCGCTGTCTGAGATCCTTTAGACTGCTCAGTCCTTCTGCCTGAGACCCATATTCAGGGGGGCCTGAGTGAGTCCCATGCTTCCTTCCCAGCTATCAGTCTGGTGGTCCGTTAGCTCCTCCCTGTTCAGGTAAGCTGTCGCTATGTGTTTCTGCAGTCTGGTGTTTCTGTCCTCTCCATCTACTTCTGGGTTCTACTTCGACTCAGTGTTTATGTACGGGTGTTTGCTCCTGTTTCCAACAGGCATTAGTTGAGGGATCCATGGATAAGTTAGTTGTTGATTTCACTATCCAGGAAGGGCATTTATGGTATCCCTTCCATGGAAGCTCAAATTGTTAGTTGGCTGCACTCTTGTAGTTCTCTAGACCTTTCTTTGTGTTCAGTTTTATCCTCAAAAAAAAAAAATTGGCTCCCTCTTTTATGTTCTCTCTATCTCTCTCTCTGTCTCTTTCCTGTCTTCTATTCCTAACTGGGCTAAATCTTCCTGGTTGCATGTGTTTTCCTTTCTTCCCTCTCATTTTCTCTTACTTCTCTCTCCCTTCACTGCCCCCATCCCTTCCCCTGTGCTCTGGGGGAATTGTCCCTTCCCGGTTCTGTGACGGACTTTATATGAATCTCTTAGAATACACCACTGGTGGTGTGAATTACAGGCCGGTGATCCTTTGATCTATGTCTAAAATCCATATATGAGTGAGTACATACTATGGTACTCTTTTTTTGTGACTGGGTTACCTCATTCAGGATGGTTTCTTCAAGTGCTATCCACTTGTCTGCGAATTTCCGGATACCATTATTTTTTTTTTTCTGCAGAGTAGTGTTCCATTGTGTAGATATGCCACATCTTCATTATCCATTCTTCAATTGAAGGAATCTAGGTTGCTTCCAAGTTATTGCTATTACAAATACTGCTGCTATGAACATAGTTGAACAGATGTCTTTGTTGCCTGGATGTGAATCCTTTGGGTATATGCCTAAGAGGGGGATGACCGGGTCCTGTGGTAAACTAATTCCCATTTTCATGAGGAACCGCCATACTGATCTCCAAAATGGCTGTATGAGTTTGCACTCCCACCAGTAGTGGAGGAGTGTTCCCCTTTCTTCACATCCTTTCTAATTTTAGCCATCAGGCAGGAGTAAGATAGTATCTCAACATTGTTTTGATTTACATTTCCCATATAGCTAAGGATGTGGAGCACTGAATTAAGTGTCTTTCAGCTTTTTTGATTTCCTCTATTGAGAATTCTTTCTTCAGTTCGTACTCCATTTTTTAATAGAGTTATTTGGTGTTTTATTGAATGGTTTCATGAGTTCTTTTATAGTTTGGAGACCACTCCTTTGTCAGATATAGGATTGGTGAAAATCTTTTCCCAGTCTGTGGGCTTCCCTTTGGTCAGGTGGACTGTGTCCTTTGCCTTACAGAAGCTTCTAAGTTTGAAGAGGTCACATTTATTAATTGTTGCTCTCAGTGTCTGTGCCCCAGGAAGCGGTCTCCTATACCAATTTCTTCTAGAATATGTCCTACTTTCTCTTCTAAGAGGTTTTATGGGGGTGGATTGATGTTGAAGTCTTTGATCCACTTGGACTTGAGTTTTCTGCATGGTGACAGACATGGGTCTATCTGCAGACTTCTATACACCCTCATGCAATTGTGCCAGCACCATTTGTTGAAGATGCTGTCCTTGCCCCATTGTATAATTTAGCTGTTTTGTTGAAAATCAGGTGTTCATAGGTGTATGAGTTAATATAAGTATTTTATATTTGATTCCATTTGTCTACCTGTCTATTTTTATGCAATTACCACGCTGTTTTCAGAACTATAGCTCTATAGTAGAGCTTAAAGTCAGGGATGTTGATGCCTCCTGAAGTTCTTTTATTGTATAGGGTTGTTTTGTCTATCCAGGGTCTTTTGTTTTTCGATGTACAGTTGATTATTATCCTTTCAAGGTGAGTCAAGAATTGTGGTGGGATTATAATGGGGATTGCATTGAATCTGTAGATTGCTTTTGGCAAGATTGCCATTTTTACCATATTTATCTTACCTATCGAAGAGCATAGGAGATCTTTCCATCTTCTGGTATCTTCTTTTTTTTCTTTAGATCCACATAGTTCTTATTATATAGGTCTTTTACTTGTTTGGTAAGCGTTACACCAAGATATTTTATGTTGCTTGGTGGCTATTGTAAAGGGTGATGTTTCTCTGATTTCTTTCTCTGTCTCTTTGTTGTCTGAAAAAAATTAGGGCTACTGATTTTTTTTTGAGTTTATCTTGTATGCTGCTAGTTTGCTGAAGGTGTTTATCAGCTGTAGGAGTTCCCTGGTAGATTTTATTGGGTTGCTTATGTAAACCAGCATATCTTCTGCAAATAGAGACAGTTTAACTTCTTCCTTTCCAATTTGGATCCCCTTGATCTCCTTTTGTTGTCTTATAGCATTTGCTAGAACTTCTAGTATGATATTGAAGAGATATGGAGAGAGAGGGCAGCCTTGTCTTGTTCATGAGTTTAGAGGCTTAAGTTTTTTCTCCATTCAGTTTGATGTTGGCTGTTGGTTTGCTGTATATTGTTCTTATTATGTTTAAGTATGTTCCTGTTATCCCTGACCTCTCCAAGACCTTTATCATGAGAGTATTGAATTTTGTCGAATGGTTTTTTCAGCATTTAGGGAGATAATCATATGGTTTTTCTTTTTCAGTTTGTTTCTATGGTGTCGTGTCCAACCTACCCCTTCAAGGAACACATGACTCAGGCAAGATCTTCTTCAAGCAGTTTATTCAGGATCCTTGAACAGCTTCTTCTTCTGACCCCAGGGAAACACCCACACAGGCTTAAATCCCCATGTGATGACCAACCCCAGTGAGCCACATGGACCCTGCAGATAGGCTGCTCTTATAAAGGAACAAGCAAGCTGAACAGGTTAGCCAAATAAGGACTTGTTTATAACAGTGCGTTCACCATTGGGAAGGTGGAAGGCAGAAGCCAGCACCATCTTTAAGGCATGGCACTTTGCAGCTCTCTACAGTTCCCCATTTTTTGTTTTATTAATGCAACAGGCAAGGGTAGTGTTCTGATCTCCAGTAACTTAGTGGACATTGTAAAGACCCTGAATCCTGGTAGTCAGCCAAGTCAGTGGCACACCCGTCTGGTATCTTTTTCCTGGAGGTGGGGCCTCAGACACCAACCCACATGCAACCATAATTGCCCTTCTCAGATTTGCTTGCATCCAGAGCCAACTTGGAGTGCAGTGCTAAGCCATACAACCTGAGAGTGAAGGATCAATTCTTACTCATGACAGCAAGCCATGCCTGGAGGGACTGCCCTGACTCAATGGCTATAAATGGCTGGAAACCATAGCTGCATGCTGCCTCTGAGCAAGCGTCAGCCTACAAAGGCACCACAGGCCCACAAGGGGGATAAGCAGCAAGAGTATAGCTTTGTCTCCCATTCCCTCCCATTCTTTCAGGTGGTTCATGGCTTAAGTGATCCATGTAGATAGTCCCTCTGCAGCTGAGATGTTGACCCGGGTGTAATACACATGCATGATGGAAAGTCTCAGGTCCTGCATTAACTTATCAAATAGCCTAAAAATACTGAGAAATCTGGTTAGGCATATTGGTAGCCACTGAATACTTTTGATATGGCACAGAGGTCACACATAGCCCTGTCTTCTTCCATTCACATCCTATTTGTGCCAAGTGCCACAAAGTGTCTGTTTGCTCCTGCACCCGAACAATTCTTTGTTTCATGATCATAAGACTTCCTTTTAACTGATCACCAATTGTGGACTGAGCATCCAAGGTGATAGCCACATTCTTGGACAGTTCATTTAACTTAGATGCTGTCTGTACTGATGTGCTCGTGGCCACGGCAGCCATGACTGAACCCACAACTGCAAAAGAGCCCAATGTTGCTGCTGTAATGCCAAAATCTCTCTGACATCTAAACACTGTCATAGGACTAAGGGAAAAAACAGGCATGGGAATCCATCTGCTAGCTTGAGGAGGCTTAGGATTGAATCATTCACCAAAATGCTCAGAGGCAGACCAAGCAAATTCAGCCACCCCATGGCCTACGCCCCTTTTCATAAGGAAAGGAGACAAATCTGTGCAGCTGCCATTAATGCCACACAAGAGCCAGAGATCAAAAGGGTTGGAAATATCCACCTGCTGCAGATCCCGATCAGTAAAGTTTCTCCCAGCAAAGGTTTCATTGAAGCTGGTACTAATTCCTGGCGAGAAGATAAAACATCCCTTGCTCGCCCAAACAACCTCTTTTGATTGACATCCCGTCCAGGGAAGGAATCCACCTCCTTGTTTACTCGAACAATGAGGGGCCCACTTAGGCTGATGGGGTGCTGGCTTGTCAAACTCACTTTTAGCAGGCCACCATCCACTTACCCAGGAGGCGTTGACCTACCTAATGGAACCTCCCGTGGTGGGAACATCAAACCAAGCTGCAGATTGATTAAATAACATAATGCACTGACTCTTATCACTAATATCACATAAAAGCATAGGCTTCCTGTTAAATCAAAACTCCTATTTTCATTTATACTAGTATTCTCACTCTCATAAGGCAAATAAGGTAAATCTAAGCTTCATCTGCACTGGTGGCCAAATCAGGCTGATGATCAACAGCAACAGCAGGCTTTTCATGTTTGTTGCACTTTCTTACAATCCTCTCTGGGACCCACAGCAGTTCTTGGTGATCCTGGGGGAAAACACAAACAGACCCTCTCACCCATGTCAACACCGGGTCAGGACCATGCCATAACCCGGTGATCACATCTTTACATTTCACATAGCCTTTTAGGTTCCCTCCTTGCTGCTGCTGATGATCAGCAGTGGAAAGGCCATCAACATCCAAAATTAAAAAATTAAGGGTAAAAAGGGCTAAAGATATTCCTTCCTTGGGAGTATGGCCTTGGCCTACTCCCCCTTTTTTGTTTTATTAAGCATTCTTTTAGGGTGCGATGAGCTCACTTTATAATCCCTTGTCCTTGAGGATGGGTAATCCATGAACAAGCTGAACTTCCATTTGTTTGCAAAAGAAAGTAAATCTCTGAGACGTATAGGCTGGCCCATTATCAGTTTTTAGCTGTTGAGGTTTTCCCCAAGCCGCCCAGCCTTCCAGGCAGTGTCCAATGACATTGTGGACTTTTTCTCTGCTTAAAGGCCTAGCATGTACCACACCTGAACAAGTATCCACAGACAAATGTACATATTTCTAAGCTCTGAATTTCTGAAATGTGCATGACATCCATCTACCATATCTTTAGAGGCATTAACCCCCTAGGGTTTACCCCCACACCAAGTGGGTGTTGATATTGAAAGACCCCCATGAGACCCCAAGAGTTGGGAGCCTGTCAGGTGGGAAGGCCCTTGCCCCCAAGAGACGAGACCAGACCACTGGATGCAAGTGCAAGAGGTTATTTATTGTTTACACAGGTACCTGTGGATGCTTCAGTCTTTCGGAGGACTGAGCGTGCCGAGGTTAAAACTCAGGCAAGAGTTTCTTGGTAACCATTTTTGCAGTCTCGTGTTTGGTAGGGAATGTTTTCATCCCTTCTGAGAAGGTATCTGTGAAAACTAGTAAATATTTATAACCATACATTCCAGGTTTGACTTCAGTAAAGTCTATTTTTCAATGGAAATCAGGTCTATGGCCACAAAGCCAGATCCCAGAATTCAGTTTGGTTTTTCCTTGGTTGATCTGGGCACAGGCCAGACAGTTAGCAGTTACTGCAGTACTTATTCCAGTAATAAATCCCGATTGGGAAGGTAAGTTCCAATTTCTTGTCAATCTAGCAAAGTTTTCATCTTTTTGGCGCTCAGATGAGTCAGTTTATGGAAGTGGTCTATTAACAATTTTGCCATTTTTATAGGCAGTATAGTCTTTCCTTGGTAGACCCAGCATTGCTGATTGGGGTCATAATCTGCACCTAGTTTCTGAACAATGTCCAAATCCGTTTCATCATAGTCCCAATCTGGAGTTTTAGCTGTTTCCTTTTCAGTCAATATGCTTATAGTCAATAGTTGGGGGCCTAAAGCTGTAGTGAGATAGTCCTTCTGTGGCACTGACCACGCCCATTGGGGCGAGGCAGTGGGCGGAAAAACCGTACTCCTTACAAATGTCGCCCATGTGGCTAGTAAGAACTTCCACTTAAACGTTAACAAAAGCTTCAAAAAGGGTTTTAGAAACAAAAGAACAAAGACAAACAAGCTTTCTTGGTAGCAGCATTTTTCTTGGTTGAACTCTACTTACGAGAGACAAGAAGATTGTGTGGCTCCTTTAAGAGAGGTTTCCTGACTCAGCATAAGCAGCAAAAAAACCGCATGGCTTTTAAGAAGCACTACTAACAATTTATTGGTGTGTACGAGAGCATGCAATGGCAGTGACCACATGTCCAATCTGGCAGCATGGGGCTGCATGGCAATGCAGACCAAGGCAGTAAGCACAGCTCATATTGCTGGAGGTAAAATAGATGCCTCCATGTTTGATAAACTGCCACAGAAACAACTATGAATTGCATTTTAGTAATGTTGTTGTTTAACAGATAAAGACTTGTGGCCAGACGAAGATAAAAATTTACAGTAAAGACAGATCCATATTAAGAATCTAAAAGTTTACAGTGTGTTTTAAAATAAGGAGACATGGAAAAAAATAAAATGGGTTTAAAAAGACAAAGAGGAACTGGGTGTAGTGGCACAGGCCTTTAATCGCAGCACTTGAGAGGCAGAGGCAAGCAGATCTTGTGATTTCAAAGATGCACCTGTTGGGGCATCTGCTCTTGACAAATGGAATTTCTGTTGAAGAGTCCTTGCATTTACATGAAATTGCTGATGGAATTGCCTAGCCTGATCTAAAGATGAGCTGTAAAAATTACATTCCACCATTGTCCATTGATCAACAATGTAATTTCCTTCACTTAAGGGCCCAGGCAGGCAAACCCGTATGACCTCTAATATGATGAATATAAAAGCCTTTCTTTCTCAACCTAATTAATCTTTGTAACTCTTGTAAGAGTGAACAAACAACACTACTAATTTTAATAGGGCCTGCTAATTCCAAAATTTTTACTGCATTCACCACGTATGCTGAATCTGAGATCAAATTAAATGCAAATGGGAAAATTTTGAATACTTCGACTACAACTTTCAATTCCACAATTTGAGGGGAACCTGCCTGAAATTGACACAACACAGGAGGCTTATTTGCAATCATATATGCCCCACAACCAGTCTTTGAACCATCAGTAAAAACATTTTTTTGGCACTCCACTAAGTGGGATTGAGGAAGTTACTTTTGGAAATATCACAGGATGTTCCTTTAAAAATGATATTAAATCATGTTTTTGATAATGATTATCTATCGTTCCTTCAAACCCACATTGCAATATGGCCCAATTATCAATAGTGCCACACAAGATCTTAACCTGGTGACAGTAGTAAAGCACCACAAGTAGCGCTGGGGGCGGTCAAAAAATTGAATGCTTTGTTGAATTCCACTATGAGGCAAACTAGCGACTGCTGTGGGATAACGTTCTATTGCTTTCACTGGGGAGATTTTGGGATGAATCCAAAGAAATGATCCGTCCTGACATAACAACCCTGTAGTCTGATTTTAAGTAGGGAGAGTGCAAAATGTGATAGCTTGACCTTCCTTCCATCTAGATAGAAAAGCATTTTGTAGTCTTTCCTCACCTTTACATAAGGCTTCTCTCACTTCAACAGTCAATTGCCTAGGAGAATCAAGAGCTGGATCCCCTACTAATATATTATATAATGGCTTTAATTCATAATTTGGCAACTTTAAATAACTCCTAATCCAATTAACATCTCCTAATAACTTCTGAAAGTCATTTAACGTTTTCAAATTATCCTTTCTCAACTCAATCTTTTGAGGAACAATTTGTCTTTCATATACTTTGGCTCCTAAATAATTACCAATCTTATCCCTTTGAACCTTTTCAGGGGCTATAAATAACCTTTTCCAATAATTTAACCAAATCTTCATAAGCCTGATCTAAAATTTGTCCATCCTTGGCCGCCAACAATATATCATCCATATAATAGATGCATCTCAAGGCATGAAATTTCCATCTTAACACTAGGAGTCATGCAGTGTCTATTCAGGGCTTCAACTTGGGCTACAGTAAAAGAAGCTGAAATCCCATATGTTCTCATAGACTCAGCCAAAACCTTGATGACCTTGAAGTCTAAAAGGTCCTCATATCTATTGCCTTGGGCATCCTGGACAACCGGAAAAGCTAGACCAACGTCAGTTTGGACTGCTCTCCACACCTCAGGGAAAAGGAATGCCCTGTCCTTCGGCCCCACCTTTGCTCCATCTGATAAGGGGAGCCACCAATGGCTTTATTCCAGGGGGAACCTCCTCCTTATATCGCCATTTCTCCTTCTCTTCCCCTCTCTGTTCTCTAAGGGATTGTTTCTGAACCTTTTTCTACAAGGGCCTGCAATTCCTCCTCGGAGTCTGTTTCGTCCATATCAGACTCCCTTGTGCTCTTAACCTCTTCTGATCTTTCTTCTTGTAGCATTTCTATCACAGCTTGCTCCTTTTCAACTGTCTCTGTAAAGCATTTATGGTTCTCAGTACAGCTATGCATTAACATCCAAATGGGTTTGACTCCAGGCTTCAGCATCCCTTGTTCCCAAGGGAAGTCAAGATCCCTGCCAAACTTGTCCCAGGACACTAACATAAGGTCTCCCGAAACTGCGAAACCAAGGTGCAATGGCATCACATTCGCCCAGAAATCTCTCTAATGTGCTTTTCTTTAATTTAAGTTTCTTTGACCAAAGTAGCTCCTGAAGAGCCAGAAAAATTGGATGAGACTGAGATGTCCCCATTTAAAAAAAAAATTACTTTCGGTTCTCTAGAACCTCTTGCTCAATGCCTGAGACTTTATTGCCACTTATCCCTGAGGTCCTTATTATCCCACTCTTCCTAGGGAACCTCATTGCCATTTATTTCTGAGGTCTTTATTGTCCCACCTTACCTTGGGAACTTCCCAGTGCTGCCCTGACTGCAAGAAGTTCTGATCTCTGTCCCTGTAAGGGCCACCAGGTGTCGCTCCCAACCTCAGCCTGCAAGGAAGACGCAACTCGGGCAAGATCTTCTTCAAGTAGTTTATTCAGGATCCTTGAACATGCTTCTTTTTCTGACTCCGGAGAAATGCCTGCACTGTCTTAAATCCCCTTGCACTGACAAACCCCATTGAGCCACGGGGACCCTACAGATAGGCTGCTCTTATAGGGAAGCAAGCAAGCTCAACAGCCTGGGCCAAATAAGGACTTTTTTTAACCATAGAGAGCACTCACCATCTGGAAGGTGGAAGCCTGTGCCATCTTAAGGCAAGGCACTTCGTAGCTCTCTACACCCTCGAAATATAATAATCAAACACTTAGCAAACAGAACATTAAGAGCATTAAGAGAAAGAACATTAAGAGCAATGACGGAAAAAGACAGATAACATATAAAGGTAGACCTATCAAAATTACACATGAGTTATCCATGGAAACCATCAATGCCAGAAGGTCCTGGATAGATGTTCTACAAGTATTAAGAGACCACAGAAGCGAGCCCAGGATACTATACTTAGAAAAAACTCTCAGTCACTATAGATGGAGAAAACAATTTATTTAATGACAAAACCAGATTTTCAAAATATGTATCTACAAATCTAGCCCTACAGAAAGTATTGGAAGGAAAACTCCAACCCAAGGAAATTAACTATGCCCACGAAGATTGTAGGCAACAGATAATCTCATTACACCATTAAAATCTGACCATAATTCTTCACTGACCTTGAAAGGATCATATTCAACTTTATATGGAAAAACAAAAGACCCAGGATAGCCAAAACAACCCTGTGCAATAAAAAAACTTCAGGAGGCATCACCATCCCTTACTTTAAGCTCTACTACAGAGCTATAGTTCTGAAACAAGCCTGGTATTGGCACAAAAATAGCCATGTAGACCAATGGAATCAAATTGAAATTGCTGAAATTAACCCACAAACCAATGAACACCTGATTTTTGACAAAGCTGCTAAATGAATACAATGGGTCGAGGACAGAATCTTCAACATATGGTGCTGGCACAATTGGATGGTGGTGTGTAGAAGACTGCAGATAGACCCATGTCCGTCACCATGCACAAAACTCAAGTCCAAATGGATCACAGACATCAACAGCAAACTAGCCACATTGAACCTCTTAGAAGAGAAATTAGGGGTTACCCTTGAACAAATTGGTATAGGAGACCACTTCCTGAACATAACTCCAGGGGCACAGACACTGACAGCAACAATTAATAAATGGGACCTCTTCAAACTTAGAAGCTTCTGTAAGGCAAAGGACACATTGGAGAAGACCAGAAGGCTGCCCACAGACTGGGAAAAGATTTTCACCAATCCTATATCTGACAAAGGACTGATCTCCAAAATATACAAAGAACTCAAGAAACTAGTCAACAAAACACCAAATAACACTAGTAAAATTGGGGTACAGAATCAAAGAAAGAATACTCAATAGATATAAGGCTGAAACACAATTAAGAAAGTGCTCTAAATCCTTAGCTATCAGGGAAATGCAAATCAAAACAACTTTCAGAAACCATCTTATTCCACAATGTGTGACCCTTTCAGAACCACCACTGTGTAGGGCCCTGTATGTAACCCCAAGGCACCTTGAGCTAGCCTG
Source organism: Phodopus roborovskii (assembly GCF_943737965.1). Taxonomy (NCBI): domain Eukaryota; kingdom Metazoa; phylum Chordata; class Mammalia; order Rodentia; family Cricetidae; genus Phodopus; species Phodopus roborovskii. The sequence continues at coordinate 113,844 of NW_026126065.1, read as the reverse complement.
AAACTGTTGTCAGGAACTCCCTGCACCAAGGCTTTTGTTGGTACTCTTCCCGTGACAACACATCTCATGACAACACATCTTGTGACACACATGTCATGAAACACATCTTGTGACATACACCTCGTGACAACACAGGGAGCAGCTAAGCCAAAAAATTCCTGTAATTTTCCACTGTGCAATAAGTTGGTATTTAAGCCCGATCTTCCCCCTCAATAAACAGCACTCGGCATTTGGTGTTCCAACTTTGCCATTGAACGAATGACTCGCTGTCTTGTCTTTATTTCAACCTCTAGGCCTTCACCCGACTCATGGTAGAGATGGTACCACGGGCGCTACATGTGGAGGTCCCACCGAGATTGGGAAAGAAAGGATCACCTAAGAGATCGCATTTGAAGGCCGGCCGGCAAAAGTAAGTGAATGAGGGTGTATTGAAGGATTGGTGCCAGTAAGTGTAAGGAAAAGCTCAGTGGGCAATTAGTGGCCCTATTGAAAAGGCAGGGCAATAGGATTAAAACAAGAGAGCTAAAGAATTCATTGCCATGAAGTAAAACAAGAAATGGCATAGATGAATAGGACTTTTGAGGAAGTACAAGATTTAGAAGAAGGTAGAAGTGTTAGAAAAGGAAAGAGATGTGTTTCCAGTGATTGAGACAGTGGATCCTGAGATAACAGGGTTAGGGAGCACAGCCCATTAAATTTTAAGGATAGAAAACAGCATAAAGAGGCTGTCACTGCTTATGGGCCCATGCTCCTTTTACTCAGACAATTTTGGAGTCTTTTGCAGCGTTAAATTGTACCCCTAGTGATTGTATGCAGCTCTGTAGAACCGTGCTGAGTGGGGGTGACTATTTTCTCTGGAGAGGTGAATTTCAAGAATTTTGCAAGGAAACTGCGCAAAGTAATGCTGTTGCCGGATTTCCTGTTAGGAATTCAGATATGCTCATGAGCACAACAAGTGGAGGGCAATATGCTACCCTTGCAACTCAAATTCTTTTTGACCTAGCGGTCTATGCACAAAGTACTGCTGTTGCTACTAGAGCTTGGGAAGCCTTGCCTAATGTGGCTGCAGGAGATCAAATATTCAAGGTCTTGCAGCGACCATCTGAGCCCTATTCAGAATTTGCAGACTGCCTCCTACAGCTGGCAGGCTGCATTTTTGGTGATGTTGAAAATGCCTCTGCCCATGTGTGGCTGACAAACTATTCACCAGTGATGGGTAAGACAGAGGGGGCAAATATCCAACATAAGCCAGGAAGGTTACAGGCCTGGGTGATCTCTCCAATGACGGGAAAGGAATTATGTTGATGTCCTCTGTCACCTAAGACAGGTGTTTGTTTATATTAAAAGAAAGGGGGTCCTTTAGGGCCCTTCATGGACCCCCAAGCTACACCACTGCCCTGCTAAATTCTTTTATATTTGCATTTTCTTTCCTGTAGATTAAAAAAAAGCCCTAAATTATGTAACTTCTGTATAACTACAGAGAACAACGATTAAGTATCTTTAGCTACAATGGCGGTCATTTCCACACTTCCAGTGTGACACCTTTTTAAAAACAAGGCCATCAGTGGTCTGGTGCCTCAACCTTGAACTACCTGTAATTCCAATACTAAGTAGGTTAAAGGAAGGAGGCAGCCAGAGTTTGAGTCCAGTCTAGGCAACATAGTAAATCTCTTTCTCAAAACACACACACACACACACACACACACACACACACACACACACACACATTCTGAGAGCCAAAGTTGCATACTGTTGTCTTCCAGCACTTAGGAAATAGAGGCAGGAGAATTAGGACTGCAAGGTCCTTTATGGTACATAGAGAGCTCAAGATGAATGTGCACTGTATGAAACCTAGTATAAGGAAGGAAGACACCCAAAGACTGATACAAAAAACTTCACCAAGAAAAAAAAAACAGATCAAATCAAATCCTTATCATCTTTAATATCTATTCTTAGTCAACAAAGTATTGCAAACAATATCCTCATTATTTTAAAAACTTTTTAATATTGGGAGTATTTTTTGAACTGAAAAAATAAAAACTTGCAAAGGCAACATTGAACAGTAACAAAAGCAGACGTAGGATACATACACACTCACATACATAGGACACCTCTAAAAAGAAATATCAATCCCTAACCCTAACAGGTAGATATCAAGTATCATTCTTTCTCCACGAGCAATTTAAAGATGAGTAGTGAGGTACCTGTAACCATGATATAGCAATCCTAGCTATCCCAGAATGTGAAACAGTGAAGTAGGCTACCATATAGCCATATACCCAGGAGTTCCACACCAGCCATGGCATCTCCACAGAAATGAAAACAAAATTTAAAAACATAGGTAAGTACTTTGCTGTCAGTCAGGCAAAGAATGGAAGTGTTGATCCTCCATTTACTCACAATTACATTGAGACAAATGCAGAAAAATAAGAGAAATATATTACACCATATGCATTCCACCTTCATGAATCCACTTTATAGCTGAGCCACCAGTGCTTAAATTCAGAGATGAATACTCAGTTAATTACAGACTAGTAAGCTGTAACATCTCTAATACGAAAAGGAACTACTGCACTTCCCCAGGTATAAATCTCAAGTCAAATTCTAAAGTGCTGCAAAATAGGTACAAACTTTAGTCCCAAAAATGACAGCAGTGGTTGATGTTGCGGAACCAGGTGCACACACACTGGTACCTGGGAGACAGTCAGCTGTGTCTCCTGTTGCTAATAGTAAGGGAGATGACAGCTGAAACCCATCATTGAACTCAGCAGCTTGCTCTGAGATCAATGAGGACTTGGATAAAGTGCTTCAGAGTGGTGGCTTGGAGTGTGTTCCAGACAGTATTGTTGGAAAAGTATTGGAGACAGGTGGCACCTCCAGAGCAGTTGGCTTTTTAGGACACCAGAGATTATCTGGCTGGTACACAGAAGGGAGAAAATGAACTAGAAACCACAATACAAGGGGAAACCTCTCCTGGAGTTGGAGGGCTGGATTACTTTGAATTTAATAAAATGGAGAGGTCAAGGTGTCCATGGAGGAAAAGGAATTCTGTGTAGGGTGAGGGAAAGCCCCATTCATTTCATCCTCTCATTTCAACCCAAAGGGAGATGTGTCTTTGTGTGGGGATGAGGAAATGGGGCAGGTGTTACTGGAGAATCTTGTAGTCTACTACTCATGTCTAAAGTTCTTTGGCCATGCAGGGTATTTTCGTGACTATTTTCTTCAATTCTTTGTATATTTTGGACATCAGTCCTCTGTCAGATGTAGGGTTGTGAAGATCAATTTCCAGTCTGTGGGCTGCCGTTTGGTCTTGTCCACTGTGTCCTTTGCCTTACAGAACCTATTCAGTTTGAAGAAGTCCCACTTATTAATTGTCGATCTCATTGTATGTACTCCTGGAGTTATGTTCAGAAAGTGGTCTCCTCTACCAGTTGTTCAATGTAACCCCTTTCTATTCTAAGAAGTTCCAACTGGTTGGAATTATGTTGAGCTCTTCGATCCCTTTGGACTTGAGTTTTGTGCATGGCTATAGATATGGGTCTATCTGCACTCTTATACACACCATCATCCAGTTGTGCTAGCAACATTTGTTGAAGATGCTTTCCTCCCTCCTTTTTATACTTTCAGTGTTTTGTCAAAAACCAGGTGTTTGTAGGTGTTAGGGTTAATATCAGGATTTTTTATTTGATTAAATTGGTATACCTGTCTATTTTTGTGCCAATACCAGGTGGTTATCAGCCCTATAGCTCTAGAGTAGAGCATGAAGTTGAGGAAGGTGATGCCTCCTGAAGAACCTTTATTGCACAGGGTTATTTTGGCTATCCTGGGTCTTTTGTTTTTTTCACATAATGTTGAGTATTATCCTTTCAAGGTCAGTGAAGAATCTTGCTGGGATTTTATGGGGAATTCATTGAATATGCAGATTGCATATTCACAAGAACACATAAATATTAGGTTTTATAACAAACTTTACTAATAAAAGAGATAATAAAAGTGCAAGTATAGGAATATACAAAGCTATAGTAGCATATTTGAATCTTTTTTACTGAAGTTATAGTTTATCTAGACAAAAAGAATTGCATCAATAACAAAGAGTCCTAAGCTTTAGGAAAATTATTTCTCTCAGTCTCTACATCCCTAAGTTAATTCTAGAACTTTTCGTACTTTGGTTCTCTCATGTTGACTCCCATTTATGTTTTGGAAGAGTCATTGTCAGATTTTGAAGTTCCCATTGAAGCTATCAAACCCAGTTTTGCACTGGTATAGTAGATACATTTCATTAGATTGCAGAAATTAAAGAGTTTTAATTGGGACATACTTGTAATGAGTAATCAATGAGGAAATAAATATATTCTCTCTAGATTTAAAAAGCCTATACATTTGGGGAAGATATTTAACTCCATGTTAAGAGTCCATTGCTTCCACAGTATCGAAAAAACACAGGAAACCATCAATGAATATTTATCCAAGAAATTGCTTTAAAACAGGGGGCCCCTTAAGGAACACTATGGGCCAGGTCAATCCCCAGAGGATATTTAAAATAAGTAGTCAAACAAAGGTGGGAAAATGGAAGGGGTATGTATGAATGGAAAATAGAAATTACTTCCTATAATTCCAAAGGCACTTCATAACTGCACATACTATCTGCCTTTGTGGTCCCCATAGCTACACTTACTCCCTTCCTTCAGGGTGCATGCAAACCTGTCTAGGCCAAATCTATAGTTATGTAGATAGGAGACAACCATCATCAAGACTCAGGCATCCTGTAGCAGGAAAGGTAATGTCTTAAGGACAAAAGGAGTTATTGGAGCTCAATGAACTCATGAAAATTTGGAATGCACACCCATATACCGGTTGTTGAAAAATCAGACTGGCAGACTAAATTCCAAGACTGCCAAAGCACACAGAAGCTATGTAAGGATATAGATGATGAGATCTAGTTTTAACTGCTTGGTGATAGTGAACATGTTTAATCCCAGGACAAAGGAGGCAGCCTGATTTTCTGAAGTTGAGGCCAGCCTCAGAGTTACAGGGCTGCACTGATAAACCTTTTTTGACAACAAAAAACAAAACAAAACAAAACAAATCAGATAAAGGAAGAATCAGATCCACCTTCTAGTGGTAGCCAGCATGTATACAGGGTATTGAAGGAGGAAGCTCTCCCTCTTTGGCAGCTTACCCTTGTTCTGGCTACCAAATGTATTCGTTTACTACCATCAGAGCCCATGTCTTTGTAATTTTGGTATATAATGACCAGCTAAGACATCCATCCTGATAAACTAAAAAACCTCTGTACTCCTAAGATTCCCATTTGTAGGCAACCATTGTTGGACTAACTACATCACAGCTTGTGAGACATTATAGTAAATCCACTTTCTACATATATGGTGAGATTCATCATACATTCTGATTCTTGTAGAGAACATTGAATAATGCACTTGGTTTTTGTTGGGAGCCGGCCTTGAGTCACATCCTCTTGTAGAATTACTTATACCTTAAAACTCTAATTGAGCCTTATCTTGGTAAAACAGAAAACTTCTTAAACAAGCAGTCTGTTTCACTACCCCAGGAACTGAGGTGAACCAGACAGCAGGAAATGAGATAAGCACACATTTATGGTCTGAGGTTTATGGCCTGGGACATTACCAGAGCCCCAGATTGGGCACAGTTACCCCTCCCCACTTCCTCCCTGCTTTGCTTTAAAAACCTCTCTTTGGCCTAATAAAATTGAGACCTTGACAATCCATTGCTTGGTCTCATTCCTTCTTTCTCACCCATTTATTTCCAGATTCTAGCCCACCTCGACCCACAAATAACATGGTCCCTCTGGTTGGGGTAGGTTTTTGTTTTGTTTTCTTTTTCATCTTATCAGTGAAGATGTATTGGCTTACAATAGTGCTCACAAATACATACTTCCTAGTTCAATTCCTCTCCAAATATTCAATTTTCCATGAAGACTACTCTTCTCATTATTATGCATTTGCCAAGTGTTTGCTCTCAGTTTCAGGGAAAAAGCTCTACATCCATGGAGACATGGATGCTCAGAGGCAGACCAAGCAAATTCAGCCACCCCATGGCCTACGCTCCTTTTCATAAGGAAAGGGGACAAATCTGTGCAGCTGCCATTAATGCAACACAAGAGCCAGAGATCAAAAGGGTTGGAAATATCCACCTGCTGCAGATTCTGATCAGTAAAGTTTCTCCCAGCAAAGGTTTTATTGAAGCTGGTACTAATTCCTGGTGAGAAGATAAAATAACCCTTGCTCACCCAAACAACCTCTTTTGATTGTCCTCCCAACCAGGGAAGGAATCCACCTCCTTGTTTACTCAAACAGTGAGGGGCCCACTTAGGCTGATGGGGTTCTGGCTTGTCAAACTCACTTTTAGCAGGCCACCATCCACTTACCCAGGAGGCGTTGACCTACCTAATGGAGCCTCCCGTGGTGGGAACATCAAACCAAGCTGCAGATTGATTAAATAACATAATGCACTGACTCTGATCACTAATATCACATAAAAGCATAGGCTTCCTGTTAAAACAAAACTCCTATTTTCATTTATAAGGTAAATAAGGTAAATTTTCATTTATAAGGCAAATAAGGTAAATCTAAGCGTCATCTGCACTGGTGGCCAAATCAGGCTGATGATCAACAGCAACAGCAGGCTCTTCATGTTTGTTGCACTTTCTTACAATCCTCTCTGGGACCCACAACAGTTCTTGGCGATCCTGGGGGAAAACACAAACAGACCCTCTCACCCATGCCAACACCGGATCAGGACCATGCCATAACCCGGTGATCACATCTTTACATTTCACATAGCCTTTTAGGCTCCCTCCTTGCTGCTGATGACGATCAGCAGTGGAAAGGCCATCAACATCCAAAATTAAAAAATTAAGGGTAAAAAAGGGCTAAAGATATTCCTTCCTTGGGAGTATGGCCTTGGCCTACTCCCCCTTTTTGTTTTGTTAAGCATTCTTTTAGGGTGCGATGAGCTCACTTTACAATTCCTTGTCCTTGAGGATTGTAGGGTAATCCATGAACAAGCTGAACTTCCATTTGTTTGAAAAGGAAGTAAATCTCTGAGACATATAGGCTGGACCATTATCAGTTTTTAGCTGTTGAGGTTTTCCCCAAGCCGCCCAGCCTTCCAGGCAGTGTCCAATGACATTGTGGACTTTTTCTGTGCTTAAAGGCGCATCATGTACCACACCTGAACAAGTATCCACAGACAAATGTACATATTTCAAAGCTCTGAATTTCTGAAATATGCATGACATCCATCTACCATATCTTTAGAGGCATTAACCCCCTAGGGTTTACCCCCACACCAAGTGGGTGTTGGTATTGAAAGACCCCCATGAGACCCCAAGAATTGGGAGCCTGTCAGGGGGAAGGCCCTTGCCCCCATGAGACGAGACCAGACCACTGGATACAAGTGCAAGAGGTTATTTATTGTTTACACAGGTACCTGTGGATACTTCAGTCATTCGGAGGACTGAGCGTGCCTAGGTTAAAGCTCAGGCAAGTGTTTCTTGGTAACCATTTTTGCAGTCCCATGTTTGGTAGGGAATGTTTTCATCCCTTCTGAGAAGGTATCTGTGAAAACTAGTAAATATTTATAACCATACATTCCAGGTTTGACTTCAGTAAAGTCTATTTTTCAATGGACATCAGGCCTATGGCCACAAAGCTGGATCCCAGAATTCAGTTTGGTTTTTCCTTGGTTGATTTGGGCACAGGCCAGATACTTAGCGTTACTTGTTCCAGTAATAAATTCTGATTGTGAAGGTAAGTTTCAATTTCTTGTCTATCTAGCAAAGTTTTCATCATTTTGGCCCTCAGATGAGTCAGTTTATGGAGGTGGTCTATTAACATTTTTGCCATTTTTATAGGCAGTATAGTCTTTCCTTGGTAGACCCAGCATTGGCAATTGGGGTCATAATCTGCACCTAGTTTCTGAAGAAGCAGTTTGTTTCACTAACCCCAGGAACTGAGGTGAACCAGACAGCAGGAATTGAGATAAGGAGACATTTATTGTCTGAGTTTTATGGCCTGGGACATTACCAGAGCCCCAGATTGGGCACAGTTACCCCTCCCCACTTCCTCCCTGCTTTGCTTTAAAAACCTCTCTTTGGCCTAATAAAATTGAGACCTTGACAATCCATTGCTTGGTCTCATTCCTTCTTTCTCACCCATTTATTTTCAGGTTCTATCCCACCTCGACCCACAAATAACATGGTCCCTCTGGTCGGGGTAGGTTTTGTTTTCTTTTCTTTTTCATCTTATCAGTGAAGATGTACTGGCTTACAATAGTGCTCACAAATACATACTTCCTAGTTCAATTCCTCTCCAAATATTCAATTTTCCATGAAGACAATCTTCTCATTATTATACATTTTGCCAAGTGTTTGTTCTCAGTTTCAGGGATAAAACTCTACATCCATGAAGCCATCATCCAGCTATCTGATTGAAGAAAGACATATTATCTTTTTTTTTGAGATCTGGTTCCTGCTTTTCTTTCCTGATTATCTGAAGTTCCCAAGACAACCAGGTAAAAAAGTTAATTTAGTTCACATAAATTCAGTGTTAAACCAAATAACAAATATCAATTTTTGTATCCCTAAATCTCTGTGTAGTAAATAAATATTCTGAGCTCCCATCCAACTTGTTCACCAAGAATAACTCAACCCACTTAAGTAAGTATAGTTAACTAGCCACACTGTGTCTAGGAGGAAGAAAGGAAAATTCCTGTGAACTGCAGGAAGATAGCAGGGGTCAGCTATGGAACAAGTGTTATAGAAATGCACATCTCTGCTGACATACAAAAGTCTTTGTCTGTGGTAGAAGGCAATCAGGACCCATTGTAATGTGTCCTTAAGCACTCTGCATCCAGCTGTGAGGTACTCTTATCACTAAGTCCTTCCTAGCCAATCAGACCCCAAGGTGACCTGCCTGTCAGAAGTACAGAGCCATTCTGGCCTGGATTTGAAGAGAAACTGGAGGCAGTGGTTTTGTGTACTGTGCTTTTAGGAAGGGCAAATTGGAAAACCACAGCATGGTGAGTGAGTGTCTGCTGTCCTCAGATGGGTAGTGGGAGATGGTGAGGTATGGGATCCAGTGTGGAGGGTATTTCCTGAGTTGTCATACAGTCCATAAAATTCCCATAAGTGAGAGGCAGGCCTCTAAATAACTGTTCTGTGGGCTGTATCTGCTCTGAGCACTGGGAGCAGGCAGGTGTGTGTAGAAAGATCTATTTAGTCAACTTCTACATACTTTTGGTACACCCACTGAAAGCATGGCAACAAACTTCCAGAGGCCTTTTAGGTAAGTATCTTTTAGAAGGTCAGCACTTTGCATTTTACTTTTATGTGTAAGATCCATTTATTGTTAATTTTCTGCACATTGTAAAAGACATCTCATGTAAGGGTAGCACTTCACTATTGAGCAGTGATCTACAGGAGTAAATTTGTAACACAACAGATTTACAAATGCTTTGGAGATAGTTTGTCTCACAAAATAGAATTTAACTAAGGTAGGAGTGCCTCTAAAACACACAAAGATAAGTGTATGCTGACCAGACCTGATAGAATTTTGAATCCCAAATACACATTTGTTCACCATGATTTTCCAGACATTTGACTCCAAACCATTACAAAGAAGCCACTCCTGTTTTATAACAGCATGTAGTCCCTTACTGATATCAAAAAAGAAAAAAAAACAAAACCACGCACACACACACACACACAAACTGGCCCATAACCAACTGCTCACAGAGATATTAAATGTCCACAAGCAACCTTTAGGCCCAGTATGCCATATAGTTGCAGTTTTCTTCTCCAGAAAATCATAGTTCTACCAGATTGGCAATAGGACACCAGATTTTAAAAAGTAAACCAATGATGTATGAGTGGCCAGATAAAGCACAGCTTTCATTTAGTCTGCCCTTGTGTATTAACCATAAAACAGAGTACCTTGTCCAAAATCAGGTATTTGCTGGGGAAAGCTGGTAATTGTTTGGAACAAAGCCTTAGTGGACAGGTTATTTCAGGTCTGTAGATCTAAACTACATAGAAATATGTTTCTCACTCCCAAGGACATTGTGGGCTTAGTCAGTAATAACCATGAGATACCCTGTGTTCCCCTTGTGTGGCATTGTTTTAGTGGTCTTCTCCTGAGTTTCTCCCATTGAAAGACTTCAAGGAAATCTCCTGTTTCCTTCCCTTTCCTTCCTGGAAGTAGTGTAGAAAACAGTCTATTCTCCTTAAGAAGCTTACTTGGCATGGGAAACTTCTCCCCATCCCAGCTTTTTTTTTTTTTTAAATATTTTTTTGAATATTTTCTACCTTCTACATTTATCAACACCTTCACCTCAGGATCCTACATATGAAGCAGGTCCATCAGTTTAAGGTATCTTATGTCCTTAAGAAATAGTATTTTGAACACATTTGGTATATAATCCTCTCATCTTCCTTAGTAGCTAGACATTGAAATTGTTCAATGTCTAAAATGGAGCTTGAACTTAAAAAGCCATTTAAGAAGGATAGAATATATGAAATGCAAAAATATGTCTAGGCTGGCTCCTGTTCGAGTATTTTCTAAGATGGATACATGTTATGTTAGATGTATTTGTTTTTATTGATCTCCACTGTGGGTGAAGTTATTTTTCCCTGGGAAGGCATATTAAGGCTAGAACAGATGCATTTTCATCCTGTTAGAAGAATGTTTATGAGGCAAGCTCTCATGTTGATGCAGGTGGCACTAGTTGCAGTCTGTTGCTCTCCAAACAATGGCCTTAATTCTTAAATTACTGTAACCTCAGAGATTTAAAATATCCATTAGTGTCAGGTAGGGAACTATCCAGTGCAGTCACAGGAAAAGGATTCGCATGTGGAGCATTGCCTCTGCTTTCAGATCAGAATAAGCAAAATTATTTACACTGAAGGAGGATTCAGGGTAAGCAACCAGGTGCTGGAGTCACCACTATTTAAAAAGTACATGACTGTGGTAGGGGGAGTGATTTTGTAATTTCCCATCATGTTTGAATCCATGCCATGTGTATGAACACAGACCAGAGTATATGGGTATACAGTTTGGGAAGCTAGTTCTGAGCCAATGAATGTTGAATTTGCCAATAGGTAACTCTCTTTGTGCAGAAATGTTCAATCCTGCATGACACAGTAATATGAGCTCAGAGGTTTGAGAAGATCATTGACTATATGTAAGGTTACCATGCTCACTACAAAATAACAGCATATGGGCAGTATCTATCTTTTCTTAATTACTGCTCTATTTTGTTCGTGATCTATCAAATTTCTGAAGATCAGATTACTAAGCTGAGTTACTATTTAGCTACACACTTGCTTAAGTGTAAGTCATTAGTTAGCCACAAACTAACCCACTAGTTAGCCACACATACTAACTCACTAGTTAACTACATATACTATGTCACCTGTTAGACAAACACCTAAGTCACATGTTAACCAAACACATGAAGTCACTAGTTAGGCAAACACCTAAATCAATAGTCAGCCACCCACATGCCTATGTCACTATTTAGTCACAAAATCTAAGTCACAATGCAACCACACAAATAAGGCAGTACTTAGCCACACACATTAAGATAGTAGTTAGTCACACAACTAAGTCACTAGTCAGCTACATGCCTAAGCAGTAGTTAACCACATTGACTAAGTCACTAGGTAGACAAAATTCTACGTTACTAGTTAGCCATAGACACTATGTCACTAGTTAGCCACACACACTAAGTCACTTGATAGCTACACACATTAAATCACTAGTACCCAGAAAGACTAAGTCACTTGTTATCTGCTGCAGACTTCTCAGTGGGCAATGGTCTCAGGGGAGACCAAGACTCTGATTAACAGGTCAGGAGTTGCTTTGGTTTGACAGACAGACACAAACACACTTGAGGAGCTTTGCAACAGCTGCAATTTTTACTTCAGATCATTGGGTTTTTATGCAGAAATTTCAAGGAACAGATCTTTGGCCACAGTTTAAAATTCATAGACATACTATAAAAATGTCAGCAATTACTTTAAAGCATGAGATTGTAAATACATCCAAGCAAGTGTGTAGCTGGGAAACTGTTTTTTTTTTTTTTTTTTTTTTTTTTTGGCCTGCTTGTGGTCAGCATACCAGTGATTTGATTTACTGAGTTTAGAGAATAATAATTGTCTCTGGTCAGTAAACTTTTAACAACATTGGTAAGAACTCTTGTAATGTTGTATTGATTCAGGGGCCCTAAGACTTCAAGTTAGAGTATTGTAGTAAATCCCACAACAGCTTTTCTGAGGGCAGGCTAATTACAGGAAGGGTCATCTTGTGCGCAAAGTCCTACAGCTTTAGCTATATTAATTTATTACACCTTGTGCTGACACCTGAAGTCTCAACTGGCTAAGTGGGATTTGTAGTTCAGGGCACAGAGGATAGCATCCATCTGCTGTTTGCTGGTCTGTATCTCTTTCAGTTTCTGAAACTATATCTAAGTGTTTTCTGGGCTTCTCTGAATTAACAGTGGAGCTACAGGCCAAAACACACATGATCAAAAGCATTATAGCTATCATAGCACAAAATATACCAAGCACCTGTTCCAATCAGCCAGTCAGACAAGCACCTGCAGAAACCTAGACCACTCTTCCCCAGGAAGCATAACCACATGTGGTGCGAACCTCTGGAAGGTAGCCATTGAGATTTCTCTCAGCCATTGCTACACTGTCTCCACTGGGGCTGCTATGACAGTTAACCACACATTAAGTCACTAGACAGCCAGGTACCTAAGTCACTAGTTAGTCACAAACATAAGTTACTATTTAGTCACTCTTGATAAGGTACTAGTCAGCCACACAATCTAAGTTACTAGTCAGCCACACAGCTATGTCATTAGGTTCCACATATACTAAGTCACTAGTTAGCTACAGTCACTAACACATTAACTACACACCTCTAGTTAGCCACACACTTGAGGCACTTTTAAGCCACATTCACTAAGTCACTAGTTAGGCACAGTAAATATGTCACTAGTCAGCCACTCCTAAGTCACTAGTTAACCACACACACTATGTCACTAGTATGCCACACACCTAAGTTTCTAGTTTGTTGCATATGCTAAGTCACTAATCAGTAACATTTAAGTCAGTAATTAGCCCAACACACTAGTTACTAGTAGACCACACCTTAAGTCAATAGTTGGCCACACAATTAGGTTACAAGTTAGATACACTAACTCACAGGTTAAGTACATACAGTAAGTCACTAGTTAGTCATACACACTAAATCACTAGTCAGACACATACCTAACTTATTACTTAGCCATGCATGTAAGTCACTAGCTAGCTACACACCCAAGCCACTATTTTGTCATAGAGGCCAATATCTTCCCTAACAGGGCAGGGTATGGGCATAACTTTCATACCAGCCCAAGGGGATGGAGGCAGATGGAAGTGTGTGAGTTAAAGGCCAGTCCTGGCTATTAGAGAGATGGAGAGAGACATAGTGAGAGAGAGGGGGAGAGAGGGAGATAAAATTCTGTCTAAAAGAAAAAATAGCTCACACTATGGTGATCCCAGGACTTAGGATTTCAGGCAATTAATCCCAGCAGTAGGGATTTGGAGATAGTGACATGGCTGGACAGAAACGGCAAGAAAATGGTAGAGGAGACAGAAGAGCATGCAGTGAGATGATTTTGTTTGATTAGTTAGTCTGAGGGATCAAAGAGATAGAAGTCAATCTGAGAAAGCAGTGTGAGGACAGGATCACATTGTCTGATAATAGGTAGAGATAAGAACTCTATTAGCCAGATGCTCTGAGTCTGTGATCCTTCCATTTTCACCCTCCCACTCTCTGTGAGTTTGTATTAATAAGATCTATTAGAACTTGCTCTTCTGCCAGCCATTGGTTAGAGGTGAGTCTGGGCCAAATTGGGGCAACCTCTCCCCTACAATCTCTCCCCCCAACTTCCTGGATTGGCCCCTCATCCTGCTGCTCCTGTGTCCTTTCCCTATAGAGAGCACACTTGGAGCTCTGATACACCCCCACCCAACCCCACCAACAACCTGCCCTGTCTACCCTGTGCCCTACCCTGCACCTTGTCCCACTGCTCTGGTTGAGCACTGGGACAGAGGGTGGAACAAACAGTCCACACAATTCGGGGACTTCTCGGAGCAACTCTGAACAAAGGAGACTTGCCTATCTACGTGGAGCCTCCCATACTTTCCACCTGCTTGGTCTCTGACCCATACCTCCAGTCCTCTGCTGGAGTCTGGGCCCCTCCCAGATATCTGCCTATCTCTATGGGTCACCTCTGAGTTCCCTCCAGCAAGTCCTTGACCCTCAAACAGAGCTTCTGCTAAAGAAAGAGGCCTCAGGTGGAGAATGTCAGTTCCCTGAGAGATCAGACTATTGGTGCAGTAACATCCCGAATATCAGCCCAGCCTTATTCCTCTTCTGCTATCCATTGGCTAGAGATCACACTACTTTGGGGGAATTCTTGGAGCGAATATGAACACAGGAGACCGGCCTATCCACACGGGACCAACTGTAATTCTCAAGTGCTTCACCTCTTACCCCCATCTACAGACTTCTGCTGGAGTCTCACGCCCCTCCCAGAGACCCGCTTATCTCTGCGGGACCACTCTGAATTTCTGCAAGCATCTTCTATTGGATCCTCATCCCTGACCCCATCCCTGGGTCCCTGTCTGCGGAGAGACATCCTATAGTGCTTGGACCAATGAGAGAGCTACAGATATTGAAATTCTGACCCACATAAGCCCACCGGTGAAGCACCATAGAGAGAGGGAGAGACAACACAAACAACTGTTGAAAGAAGCTATGGAAAACGGCAATACAAGAAAATAACCAGCAAGAGAAGGCAAGCATGAAACCACCAGAATCTAAGGAATCTACCCCAACTAGAAAAGAACACAACAACAAAGCAGAGGAAGCAGAAGGGAACGATTTAAAAATTACCGTCAAAAATGATAGAGAATGATAGAGGCCCTCAAAGAAGATGTGAGAAAATCTCTTAAAGAAATGGAAGAAAAAATAAACAAAAAAGTGGAAGAAATGAACAAATTCCTTAAGGAAAGTAAAGAAAGTACAGAAACCAAGAAAAAACTTTCAAGCAGGTGAAGGAAACAGTTCAAGAGTATAAAACTCAAATAGAGAAAATAAAGGCAACACAAACCCAAGGAAACAGAAAAAAAACGGGCAAAAGATTGGGAACTACAGATGCAAGCATAACCAACAGAATTCAAGAGATGGAAGAGAGAATATTAGGTGCAGAAGATAAACTAGGAGAAATAGATTCATCAAAAAAAGAAAATCATAAATCCAACAAATCCTTAACACAAAACATCCAGGAAATGTGGGACACCGTGAAAAGGCCAAACCTAAGAATAATAGGAATAGAGGAAGATGAGGGAGCCCAGCTCAAAGGTGTTGAAAACGTATTCAACAAAATCATCAAGGAAAACGTTCCCAATCTCAAGAAGGACATGCCCATGAAAGTACACGAAGCATACAGAAACCCAATAGGCTGGACCAAAGAAAAAAGACCCCTCGACATATAAAAATCAAAACACCTAGCATTCAGAATACAGAAGGAATATTAAGAGCAGTGAACGAAAAAGGACAGGTAATATGTAAAGGCAGAACTATCAAAATTACACCTGATTTCTCCATGGAAACCCTCAATGCCAGAAAGTAGTAGATAGATGTTCAGGGCCAGATGGCATCAGTGCAGAATTCTACCAGATATAGAAGGAAGAAATAATACCACTACTCCTCAAATTGTTCCACAAAATAGAAACAAGTTTCAATGCAAAACTCTTTTATGAGGCCACAATAACCTTGGTCCCCAAACCTCACAAAGACATAACTAAGAAAGAAAACTAAAAACCAATATCCCTGATGAACATCTATGCAAAAATTCTCAGTAAAATAATGGCAAACCGAATTCAAGCATACATCAGAGAAAACATCCACCATCACCCAATAGGCTTCATCCTTCGTTTGCAAGGATGGTTTATCATACAAAAATCTATCAACATGACCTACCATATAAAGAAACTGAAAAAGAAAAACCATATGATTATCTCCCTAGATGCAGATAAAGCCTTCGACAAAATTCAACACCCTTTCATGATAAAGGTCTTGGGGAGATCAGGGATAACAGGTTAGGGTGCATGTGAGAGGGCAGAGATGGTGAAAGGGAGGGAGGGAGTTAGGGAAAGGGAACTGGGATCGATATGTAAAATAATAATTTAAATAAAAAATGATCACTATTATAAATATATTCAACAATTTCTCTTAAATTATCTCATACAAATCATTTATTCAATTTTAATAGGAATTTTTGGGGTTAATGGATTGTCTTAACTATAGTGTAATTAATTTTTTAATTGAAACTTTAAAGGAATTTCAAATTTAAAAAAAATATTGTGCAGTGAGTTGACTTGGCTCAAACGCTATTAAAAAGGCATTTCAAATTAAATAAGGAAGTCTCTTGAACTCTAAACATGTCTTTTCTAGTATCTCACACCCTGCATTTATAGAGAACAGAATATGAACTTTGCTTATCATGAATTAACATTTACATTTAGTTAGTCAGCAGGTGGAGCCATAACACGCCTAAAACAGAAATCATAATGCAAATGTCGTCTTTGCTCAGACACCAAGTTTTAGTTTCTTCACTAAACTCTATAAAGGAAATAAAACCTTCAAAAATAAAAAATGAAAAAGGAAGTTACTGAAATCAAAGCAAAAATATCTGTTATATGTGTGTGTCTTAATGTAATTGCAGGTTTTCAGACAATGGCATTTGTCTGTAGACTGGACGTCAACTTTGTGCGATCTATTTTGGTCAACAACTAGTGAAACGCGGGAATCAAGAAATTCTAATTTCCTCAGGAAATTCATTGTGGAAAAAGACTCATGTCTTCCAAATGAGAACGTCTGTATTAAAGAAACATTGACTTCTTATCTGACCACATTATAGGAAAAACAGGAACTGAGAATGTGGGAGGGTTTTAAATATGGGGGATATTCACTATTTGGCTTACTTAATTTAGTTTTGCATATATTTGCCTTCTTTCAAAGTCTGTTTGGACCCTTTGGATGCATTATTAAACGTATATTTTCTTTATTTTTCCAAATTAGTCAACATAAATATGATTAAAATTTTATAATTTTGTCATTTTCCTTTTTGTATTAATTATTCTCTTCTTTTTTAAGAATAGTGTTACTGTGACTCCCTGCATGTCCCAGAATGCACCAATATAGATGGAAGTTTTCCTAGGACATCAGAGAGATCTGTCGATATTGACTACAGAGTGCATGTCACTAGATATGTTGATTTAATTAATTGGCTTACTGAGGAAAAGTGACTGACCCTCACCAGTTAGGGTAACCAGGACACAGGCTCTGGTGATCACTCCAGCAACAGAAAAAAATTCTTATCAAATACATCATTTTTGCCTCAAAGTTCACTGATTCCCAAATATGAGAAATATTATCTTCCTCACCCTTGAGTCTGTTTTAACTCATCAAAGATCCTGGGAAAAATACTGCCTTATCCTGCAAATGTTGAAACCCAGGTTGACAGAAATAAATGTATTTTGAGTATTGTTAACTGTAATTCCTCATCCCATCATTCTAATGTCTCACTATGGGAAACTGAAGCCACCTTAACCAGGCATGGTGGCAGAGGCCTGTAATCATGGTTCTTAGAAAGTGGAGGTGGGTGTTTCAGGATTACAAAGTCATCCAAAATAAAAACAGTTCATGGGGTATAGTGGGAAGACCAAAGAACAAAGATTGACTATGCTTTGTTATGGACACTGTACATAATCTTCCCCAAAGCTCTAGCAATTCAGGGCCTTGTCACCAGCAATTGCTATCTAAGCTACTTACCACCCCATCTTTCTTATTCTTGTTAATGTTTCCTGACTAAGGTACCCCAGATCATTTTGTGTTCAGATGTGTAGAGTTCAGAGAGAGAAATTATCCTGAAATTGGAAGAATTAGCCACAGGCAAGGATGAGCTCCATGACTGCATATGCAATACCACATGTTCAGTCCTCAAAACATATATACATAACCAAGAGAAGTGAACTCTATTGATTTTCATTGTATGTTTGTGCATATATATTCACAAGTGCTTAACAAGAAAGGAATTTAAAGGGAAGAACATGGGAAGGGGTGGAGAAAAGGCAGGAAGGAGTAGATTGGTGACATACATTTTAAATAAAAGTTATGAGAATATATTTTAAATAATGAAGATGGCTAGAAATACAGCTTAGCACTCAAGAGCACTAGGTGTTATTACAAAGGACACAAGTACCATTCCCAGAATCCATAGCAGATAGCCATCTTCTGTAACTTGACTTCCAAGGGAGATGGTACCCTACACCAGCCTTTGCATGTACTGTGCCCTGGTGGATGGAGGAAAAGAGCCACATACATTAAATAAACCAAAGTAAAAATGGAATTCTCTACAGTGGTGTCACAGCCCTTTCATAGACATCAGGTACACCTAGTTAAGATGATCTTCTGGTCCTGCATGGAAGCATCCATGATGTTCCTGTGAGGTATCATGCTCAGAGATTAATATAATCCATATTCTGAGGTTAAAAGTGCTCAAATGGACTGCTTGTCTAAGAACAGCATTCAGGGACAGATATGTGAATTTTCCTTGATGTTTTCTGTATTTGTGTCTTCTGCCCTTTGTATGTGTGAGATTCATAGACTCTGATATTAAAATATATTTAGACAACTTTATACTGCAGGTTGTAACTTCTGATCTAAAAGATAGATTTTCCTCTTTAAGTCTTCATCAGTCTCAGTGGCTGCACTTGCATTCTGTTGTCCCTATTTAAATTGTTTGATGTAGGTGCTGAGGCCTGTAAGAGACTTAAGGGTGATATCATACATAGGTTGGAAAATCTCTTCTAGATTGACTTTTATTGTACATATTTACAATTTGGTCTTTAGGGCATGTTCCCCACGCTGCTCCCAAATAAATCACACACAGGGGCTTGTTCTTATTTGTGAATACCGGCCCTTCCTTAACTTAGCTTGTTTCCTGCTAGCTTTTCTTATCTTTAAATTATCCCGTCTATCTTTAGCCTCTGGGATTTTTTCCATTCCTTAATTCTGTGCATCTTACTTTCACTATTGCTCTATTTTAGAATATCTGGATGTGCCCTGCTTTTCTTGCTCCTTCATCTCCCCTGCTGGATTTCTCATATTTATGCTCTCTGCCTTCCAACCTTTCCTATCATTTCTTCTGCCTTGATATTGGTCAGTCAGCATTTTATTAGGCCTTCCGGTGCTCCAGACATGCAAATTACCACAGCTTAATAGAACTAGACAAACTCCACAGTAAAGAATTCAAGGCATGTTTCCCATCATCATTTAATATATGTTCCAGGTCATAAATGAACTAATATATCTTAAAATAAATTTCCACAACATCACCTTTTAGTGATTAGCCAGAGTTTAATGCACACAGTCCTTAAAGGTACTTGGTTTATTAATCATTTAAATATGTGGAGTGAATTCTTCCTGGGAAGACATATTAAGGCTATAGCAGTTGTATCTCTTCAATTACAGGACATGGTTCTGAGACAGCACTGTTTTGTTGACTCAGGTGTCTTTGGTTCCTAGCTGTATGTTTGCAGGTCAATGAAATTACTTACCTCTTAATTGCAAATTAAACCAATACATTAATGGGCTGTATCACCTCTGCATTTTCAAATTACAATTTTGAGTCCTGTAGTCAACTATCCATTGCAGTTACCACAAACGTAATTCTGGTGGAGAATGTCTCCTGCATTCAAATCCAAATAGGAAGACTCCTTTCTTGTGTACACTACAGGGGGAAATGGTAGGCAATCAGCAACTGGATTTACCATGATAGAAAAGGTCCAGAATGTGGCAGGGTTAGTAACTTCATGATAGCCCAAGATTGGGATTGTGGTTGTCAGTCGTGAAGGCCCTGTGGATTTTGTTCACAATGTTATTGAGTTACCCTGTATTCCTCTTGTGCATTATTGTCTGATTAGCCTCCTTCAACATTGTATACATCCTTTAATAACCAAATCCATTGGTTCACGTTAGCAAGGGACTTGCTGTTGAATGTGGCACAATGCTGCAACCAATCTGAGATATATCTGGGATAAATCTCTTCTTCACATGGAAGACGGGTTTTGAAACATGCTATCTTGTACTTTCTGCTCACCATGTCCTGTCCCTCATGTCTCAGGAAGATCTGTTAACTGAAGGAAGGATTATTCTAGGAGCCAGGGTTCTGCCTTGATTCCACTGGTGAAGAATTCTAAAGTTGTATTGTGCACTTTCTTTGGGCTCTGATGTGGGTTGTGTGCTTGAAATCCCCACAGCCTCCTATGATATTATACTATCTGTTCCTAGAAGGGAAAGAGTGGCTTGGGAAGGTGTGTGAGATTCCCATGTTCCCAGATTGAGAGTTGCAGCAGCTGATGCTGAGACCAGGGAGCTGTTCCTCCCCCAACTGGGTGGGAACCAGCAGCCAGAAACTGGTTGAGCTTGCTTCTTGCCTGGCGCTATGTGTCCTATAACTGCTTGTCCTTTTTATTCCTTGAAATTCCATTTGGCATGGCAGCAGCCTTTGATCTCATCACATTGTGAATTTTGCCGGTTCATAATGTCATAGCAGAGCATCTGGAGCCAGATTGTGCTGAGAATATGCCTGATATTGACATTCCTTTGAATTGCTGATACCTGTTGTTCTTGGGTTGTCATCATGGAAGACATATGTGCCAAATTCAAAGAGCCCTCATCTATCTAGTATGTTCCAGAAGTTCTGCACTTTTAATATTGAACATTTACATTCAGGATTTATCTGGAGTTAATTGTATTGAGCTTGTAACTGGTATCTCATGTGTACAGTAGTAATCCATTACCAAAGTGTTTTGTAGAGAGTATAACTGATGTCATAAAACCTTACCATATCTTAGGAGACATTAAGTCACACTAAGCAGAATTTAGCTAATTTAGGTCTCCTTCCCGAATAGCCCAGATTTATTTGACCTATATGCTAACCACACCTGTTAGAAATTGATTTGGCAAGATGTGAATGTTTGTTCATCAGGATTAGCATCATTTAAGCTGCATGTCCATAATGAAAGAGAAAATCCTGATTTTAAAACCAGTGAAATGTAAACAGAACATAAAAGAACAGTCCTCTAAATTTCTGTTCAAGATTCATAACTGGGTCAAACCAAACAATAAATCCTGGTGTAAATTAAAGTTTTATTTATTCTAGAAGAGTTTATCTCCAGCTTTTTTGTAAAAATGGATTTGAGGAAAGATAAGGTATGTTGATTGACGTCCCTTGAACTCTATCTGTAGCATTACATGACATTGCCCTCATTATCTCCTTGACAAAACAACCACAATTCTTGGATTGCAAGTCCATAGTACCCCAGAGTTCTAAAATTACCAGTCTATGCCACTTCAGGCTATGTCCAAGCTCTAAAAAAATAAAATAAAAAGTGATTTGCATGTGGAGCCTGGCTTCTCACTTTAGACCATAATAGGAGTAATAGTGCACTGCATACACTTCAGGGGAAAACACTCTAGGCAATGGTGAGATTACAACTTGTAGTTTAAGGCAGTCAGATGCATGGGTCTCAATCAAAAGAAGGGCATGATGGTGCAGTTTAAGAGGATTTTTGTGTTATTTTTCCACATGTACTCATTACTTCCATGTGAATGAAAACACAGAATTGGTGTGTGTACAGTGTAAGGAAGTAAGCTTGAAATACTCAATGTTCAGTTTCCAATTAGGGTGGCCTCCTGTATAGATGTTTAGAATCAGAAAACACAGATATTTATGACTCATAACAGTAAAAAATTATAGTTATGAGGTAGTAGTGAAAGCAATATAATAGTTGTGATGTCGCCAGAACTGGAAGAACTAATATTACAATGACACATCATTAGGAAACTTGGGAACCAGAAGTTTAGATCAATGAGTCCTAGGGCCCAGGCTTGTTAAATAAGGAGTTGTTTGTAATTTTATATAGCTGCTTATTCCTGGGAAGGCAGTTTTGCATCCAGGCATGACATTGATTATTCTGTGAAAAGAAGAAATACCACAGTGAATCTGTTTCTTCCAATTCCTGCAGCATTTATGGTGGACTTATCCATGAAGAGGGGCCTGTGTATGAAGAGAATTCACTGACTAACTATAAACAGTGGTGGACACAGCAGAAAAAGGAAGGGGCAAGAAGGAGTTTTGATTCCCTGCTTTTATGGTATCTGACATTAGCACTGAGACCTGAGAAAATCCCTTTTTTTATGCCAGAGATTTTACAGTTGACTAAATATCAGATTGTGTAAATGCACCTCATTTATTTTACAATAAGTTCTCCAGTTCATGGAATTCTTGGCTCTTTCCAGTCATGGTTATAATGAATAAAGCCTTAATGATCATTGTGGTAGAATGGAACAACCTTTGGGTTTATGAATAAGGGTGGTATAGCTGGTCATTGACATCGACTCTCAATTTTCTGAAGAATGATGATACTTATGTCCATAAAGTCTGTATTAAATTGCACTTTTACAAGGGCATCCCTACCTTACCAGCATGAGCTTTCCTTTACATGTTTAATATTTGCCATTCACAACGTTCTAAGAAGGAATCAAAAAGTAGCTTTGATTTGGAGTTCTCTGGTGGCTAATGGTGTCAAACATTCCCTTAAGTGTTTCTCAGCTACTTGACATATATCTGCTGAGAAATCGTGACTTATATACATACCCCATTTTTTATTTAGATTATTTAGATTTTCAAATGTAGGCAGATGTTTTGTTCTACCTGCAGCTCTCCAATAAACACACTGAGGCTTATATTAATTATAAATGCTCAACCAATAGCTCTGCCTTATTACTAACTTGCTCTTACAAATTAAATTAACCCATTTCTAATAGTTGCTGTGTTGCCCAAGGTTCGTGACATTAGCCTATTCTTCTTCTCTTCCTTCCTTTCTGTCTGGTTCATGACTTCACTGACTCCACCCTTTTCCCTGAATTATCCTAGTTTGATCCAGCCACCCAACTCCGCATGCCCTGCTATAGTATTTTGAACTTGATGATAATGGCTGAGAGTAAAACAAATTCATATTATACAGGAGAGATTTTCCACAGCATACAACATCTAGATATTTTTTTAGTTTTTTATATACATTTAATTTAGCCACTATGGTATGTGGAGTTGTTAAATATCTAACCCCATTTCTTAAGCTGACACTTTGCCTGATTGACAATGTCCTTGGACTTACACAATCATTGCAGTTTCATGGGGTCCCATTTATTAATTGATTTTATATTCAGAAAGTTGTTCCCTGTGCCAGTGTATGCAAGGCTTTTACACACTTGGTCTTCTTTCTGCTTCAGTGTGTCTGATTTCTGTTGGGGACTTTGACTGGGCTTGAGTGTTGTACAGGGGATCTATATGAAGCTATTTCAATTTTTCATGCAAAAATTTAGTTTCACTGGTACCATTTGTTGAACTTGCTGTGTTTTTTTTCCCATTTTGTATTTATGAATTTCCTTATCAGAACTAAGGTGTCCACCTGTGTTTTGTTTGATGTTGGGGCTTTTAATTCATTCCACTGTTGCACTTGTCTGTTTTCCTGGCAGTACCATGATATTCTTTTATTGTTGAGTTGTTTTACCTAACTTTTTTTATTATTATTCATATGAAGTTACAAACCGTACTTTCTCAGTCTTTGATGAAGTGTGTTGTAATTTTTATGGGTATTGTGGTGGATCTGTAAATTGTTGTTAGAGGGATGGGCTTTTGACTGGGTTAATGATATTGATCATGAGTATTGGAAATCTTTCCATCTGCTCATATGATCTTCAAACTCTTCCTATACTTAAAGGTTTTTTAGCATACAATGTCTCACTTGTTTGTTAAGAATTACTTAAACATGTGTTATATTACTTGAGTATGTTGTGATGAGTGCTGATTTCTTTATTTCTTCCTCAGGTATTTGCTATTTTTATGTAGAAAGACTACTGGTTCTTTGTTTGTTTGTTTGGTTTCTTGTTACTCTATTACCCAGTCACTTTATTGAAAGTATTTATCACCTGTTCTTCCCTTGCAGAATTTTTAATATCAATGATGTGTACTTACAGGAAACAATAGTTCAATATCGTCCTTTCAAAATTATACTCCATTGATATCTTTCAGTTGATTTATTGATCTAACTAGTACTTCAAGTACAATGTTGAGTAGATATACTGTTGACACCCTTGTCTTGTTTTCCAGGTTTTAACAGATGTAATTTGTGTTTCTCTCTGTTATATTTTATGTTGTCTATAGGCTTGCTGTAAATATTACCCATTATGTAAATATATGCATCTCATATCTCTAATCTAGCTAAGATTTTTATGATGTTTGATTTTGTCATAGGCTTTTTCATCATGTAATGGATAATTAAAAAAATATCAGGTTTTCAGTTCAGTTAGCACATCTTAGTAGAGAAGAACAAACACTACCAACCATACTTCTGAGAGACAGCTTATCTCCAAAATATATAGAGAACTCAAGTAATCAGTCACCAAAAATCCAAATAAACCTATTTAAAGTTGAATAAAAAACACTGAGGAGAGAATTCTCAATAGAGGAATCCAAAATGGCTGAAAGAAACTTAAGAAAGTTCTCACAATCCTTAGGTATAAGGGAAATGAACTCAAAACAACTCTGAGATATCTTACTCCAGCTAGAATGGCTAAAATTAGAAACACCAATGACAACTTATTCTGGAGAGGATGTGGGGAAAGGGGAACACTCCTCCAATGCAGGTGAGAATACAAACATGTACGACCATTTTGGCGATCAGTGTTGCAGTTCCTCAGGAAAATGGGAATCACTCTACCACATTAGCTGGCAATCCCATTCTTAGGAATATAGCCAAATAATCTACATCCATGCAACAAAGACATGTGTTCACCTATGTTCAGAGCAGCATTTTTTGTAATAGCAAGAACATTGAAGTAACCTAAATGACCTTCAACTATAGAATGTATAAAGAAGATCGGGCACATTTCCACAATGGAATGGAATACTAGGCTGCAAACACACACACACACACACACACACACACACACACACACACACACACACACACTGGAATCTTGAAATCCACAGGCAAATGGATTGAACTTGAAGAAACCATCCTGAATGATGTTACCCTGTCAGAAAAAGGGGAACATGGTATGTACTCACTCATATATGGATTTTAGACATAGTGAAAAGGATCACCAGTGTATAATTCACTTTGGCAGAGAAAATAGGATACAAGAAATATTCTAAGAGGGTCATATAAGGTCCCTCACAGAATAAGAGAGGGACAAGATCTCCTGAGCATATGGGGTGTTGGAGGGGACAACTAATAGAGAAGGACCTATGAGAAACAGGAGGAGAGAAAAGCATGTGGGAAGATTGTGTCAGGGAAGGAATAGATGAGAGAAAAGGGAGAGAGTGAGAGAAAGAGACAGAGACAGAATGAGAGACACATAGAGAAACCATAAAAGAGGGAGCCATTATAGGTTTAAAGAGAAAACTGAACCTAGAGAAATGTCCAGAGATCTACAAGTCTGACCCCAACTAACAGTTTGAGGAACAATGGAAAGGCTACCATAAATGGCCTTTGGTGATAATGAGATTGATGAGTAACTTATTCACCACAATAGAGTCCTCATCTAGTAGCTGATGCAAACAGAAGGAAACAGCCACAACTAAACACTTAACATAACTGGAATTCAGATGCAGAGAGAGAGGACAAGACCAGGCTGCAGTAACACATAGAGACAGCTCATCTGAACAAAGAGGAGGTAATGGGCCACCAAACTGATATCTGGGAATCCATCATGGGACTGACTCAGATCCACTAAACATGAGTCTAAGATAGAATGCCTGGATAGTCTAAGCGACCTTGGAGAGTGAAATCAGGATGTATCCCTGGTGCACACAAGGACTTTCAGATAACACCCTCCATGAAGAGATCTCTTAAGATAGATAAAGAAGAAAAGTCTTAGTCCCTACTCCAAATGACTTGAAAGATTTAGATTAGCCCTCCTGGAAGGCATTTCCCTACAGGTGGAGTGTGGAGGGGTAGGAGGGGAAGGGGGTCAGGAGGCAAAAGAGGGTGGAAGAGAAAAAGATGGAGGGAGGGAGAGGTAACTGGCATCAATATATAAAATTAAAATAAATACTTATGTTTTTTATAGTTTACTTTTATTGTGCATTATATATATTTGATTTTTGTGAGTTGTAGTATCACTCCCTCTTTGCAATGAGGCCTTCGTAATTTGTTTGGATGATATTTTGTCCTGTTTTGGAATCTGTTTATGAGGATATTATTGAGTATTTTTTCACATATATTCATGAGAAAAGTTGATCTCCAATTCTCTTTTTATTAACCACAACATTGGAAAACCTTGTTGAGTAAGGTTTATGATCTCAACGTCATCAGGCAGAGTGGCTATGATCCATTGAATTATTCAAATAATTATTCAAAGAAGTCTGTCAACCTGTTGCAATATCCAGATTGTTAAGGGCTATCCAGAAAGCCTAATTTCCACTGTACCCTGTTTCAGGTTAAACGTATATGGTGTAGTAACATCTGACATCAATTATGTATGAATATTTTATAAAAGTCTGAATGCATGGATATCTGTGTACCTGTGCATCATAAAATAAATTGGGTAAAGTTTCTTGTGTTGTTTTCTCATGGAATAAGTTGAGAAGGAACATTTCTATCACTTCTTTGAAAGTCTGGTAAATTCCAATGGTAAAACAATGTTGCACTCAGGTTTTATATATTTATTTATTTACATACTTACTTATTTTTGTTTGTGAGGCTTGTAAGAATTCATCTTGTAAGGATTCATTTTATTTCACTATGCGTGAAAGTTCATGAGGTGTTGATTGAACTTTGGTAAGTGGTACCTATCAAGATATATATATATATATATATATATATATATATATATATATATATAAAATTCCCAATTTGGATGTATGAAGTATTATTAAAATATTTCTTATGGTTCTGTGGTTTTCTTTGTTGATTAATTTTATGTCTCCTTTTAATTGCTGATTTTATTAATTTTTATATTCTGTCTCTCTCTTAGTTTTGTCTGTATAGTTGATTTTTCACACAAAAATCAAATATGTTTTTCATTCAATAATTTTATTTTTCTTTGTTTCTAATTTGTTAATTTTAACCATGATTCAATAGTTTCTTCCTGTCTAATCCCCTAGGGTGTGTTTCCTCTTCATGTGTTTGGGGCATAGATATTAAGAATTGACATGTCTTATTAGTGTTTTCCGTTGAATATGGATTGTTCTACCCCCTCTCTTTTAATTAATTTTTGTTTCAACCCTATTTTGGTAGATACAAAATTTGCTCAAGAACCTTACTTGCAAAGACTAGTAAATATATTTTAGAACTAAATGCTACAAGAAATGGAATCAGCTAGAGATGAGGAGGGTCAAATGGGAGAGTAGTGTGGGAAGAAAACAAACAAGGAAAGCACATAATCACAAGTATATAAAGATACCACTATGAAACCCAATACTCTTTATTTAAACTAAAACTAAAATTTTAAATTATTGGCCATTGAGGTAGATCATTGGATAGTGGCACTTTATACCAAATTGGACAACCTGAGTTAAATTCCAGTGGCACAAAGTGAAAGAAGCTTTAACCACCTCCTCAGAGTTTCCTGGATTGGTAAAGCCCGTGTGATAGCACATGTGTACAGGCATGTGTTTGATCACAAAAAAAAAAAAAACAAAAACATGTAATTAAAAATTCACATGAAAAAATACTTTTAACTAAAGATATAAATTAGGAGCTTTAGAGCTAGATCAGAGGCAAAGAGTATTTAAAAGAGTATTTACTGCTATTGCCTAATACCTGTGTTCACTTCCCATTATCCATGCCTAGTGGCTTATAACCATCTATAAGTCCAACCCCATGTAATCCAGTGCTCTTTTATGGCTTCTGCAAGCAATTACATGAATTGTAGACATTCATGCAGACACAATTCACATAATGAAAGCAAATATTTCTATTAAAATATTATTAAAGAATAAACTCAACAAGGTATTAAGATACAATAATGCCAGATTAGGAAGGGTAATGGGAATAAATCCATTTTTCAGGGTTCAGTCTAGAGTACTTGAGTAAAATATCTGAGAATAATGGTGGATAGAATAGGCACCAAAAGTTGTTTTCTGGTCTACACACACACACACACACACACACACACACACACACACACACACACACACAAACTTTGGGAATGTGAATATACCGAAAGCCTTGACTGATGCTTACTACACTGGACACTTTCTGGAGAAATGGATAACCAGTCAGGAAAGGGAAAATAAAACATCCCAATATTATTGTGCATGACAGACACAATGCAAACATTTTTCCCTAGTAAAAACTGCAAAATAATTTCTTAGGGTAAGGCTTCATGAGTAGAAAGACTATTAGGACACATGACATATTTTATTTGTCATTTGGAGGGATAAAGAAAACCATATTTGCTGGAGTGGTCTTTTGTGTGCTTTTCCAGAATTTGTTTCACTGTGAATACCAGGCTGTCCTGTAGTTAATTTTTAGACACAACTACCTTCAAACAGAAAGAATTCCCTCTACTTCCTGAATGCTGAAATTAAAAGGCCTTTGTCAACACACTTTCAGCTAGTGTCCTTTATAACATTTTTATAACACGAATGTTCTGTAATTAACAGGGGGAAATAATAGCACCCAGAAAATCATGTGCTGCCTAATAGTAATAATTGATTTATTGGATTCACCCTCACCCTAGGCAACCTGGCCCTGTTCCTACTCCCAAAGACTTCTCTTCCTGCCCTGGTGGTTTCTTCTCAGCACCTAACTGTCACTCCACACATGTCCTCTCCAGGGCCTGTTTCTTCTTAGGGAACCTTTCCAGGTCACAGGCTTGTCTAATGCTCAGGTTCCTTCCATGCTCTGGATTCAACCTTCTCTGGTTTCCACTGGTAACCTTCCCTTCCCTCCAGGATCTGGCTTTCAGAGATGATCACTCTACACTGACATCTCAAAGGCTGTCAAAGGTTGGAAGGCTAAGCCTTGCATTCATTAAGTGACTCCATAATACTGTGCATTCAAAGGCCACGAGGATCTGGGCCAATGGAACCTACATGTCCCCAGTTGCAAGGGCCCCAACTGCAGAGCCTGGTTCTAAACTGCTTCCCTCCTATTTATCAGCAAGCAACTCCTGCCAATTTTCTCTCTCTTTCTCTTTCTGCTCCCAATTGGTTGACACCTACCACTGCCTTCACTCCCTTTCCCAATAAACTCCTATAGGCTTGTTGAGTTTGTTGGATTCATTTTCATCACACAATGCTGCAGCAAAGAATGACATGAACAATTCATAATAATAATAATCTGTAGAAAAACTAACTGTAAGTAATGAATCTCTTTGGCTAGCAACATTGTTCAGGTTAGGAGAATTTCTTCCTCTTCCAGAGGACTGGACTTCTATTTCTAACACCCAAACCTGGTGTCTCAAAACCACCAGTAAAGAAAGCTCCTGGTGATGATGATTTCTCCTAATCTCCATGGACACTTGGATGTGTATGTACATATGTGTACATAATTCAGGGTAGCACACACACACACACACACACACACACACACACACACACACACAGGGTTTCTCTTTGTAGTCCTTGATGTTCTTCAACTCAGAGATCTACCCGCTTCTATATCCAGAGTGCTGAGTTTACAGGCTTGAAACATCATTGCTTGGCTAAATTCTCTCTCTCTCTCTGTCTCTCTCTCTCTCCCTCTCTTTCTTTCTCTCTCTCTGTTGTTTTATTTTTTTTGTTCAATTCTTTGTTTTTGTTTTATTTTGTGTTGTTTTAGGTTTTTGATATAGGGTTTTGCTGTGGCTTTGGAACGTGTCCAGAAATTCCTGTGAAGACCAGGCTTGCTTCAAACTGACAGAAATCCAACTGTCTCTACCTCCCAAGTACTGGGATTCAAGGCGAGTGGCATCAATGCCTAGCTGTTAAATTCTTTCTTTTTTTTTCAATTCATTTGCTTTTCTGATGATTGAAAAGGAATTTGCCAATTAAGTACCTTCAATAAAGTTTCAGCGGGAAAGTGGTAAGTATCTTTTTCTACACTGAAGGTCATTGCCACACTTCCTCTGTGATGCCTAGATTAAAAACTTGGCCATCTATGGGGTCTCGTAGATCCAGCTTGAACTTCCTGTAACTCCAGGACTCAGAAAGCTAATGTGGGGAGACAGCCATAGTTTGAGGCCAGTCTAAGCAACATAGAAAGACTCTGTCTCAAAAAGAAAAAAAAAAAAAAAAAAAAACTAAAATCAAAAACCAAAACCAAAATACATGACACACACTTGCAGTTTGAAAAATGTAAAGTAAGGTCTTTTTATTTATTTTTTTCACAAAAGAAATGTTATTATGATGGCAAAAACAAAATAATAATAACTCTGAATGGATGTGACCCATAAACTTTAGAAGTTAAAAGCAGGACTGCTGGAAGGCACTGAAGTAACTGAACCTCTCCTTCTTGGGTAAATAGCCATTCCTGCACACCAAAACCATAATGGAGCTAACTACACAGAATTTTATTCATAATGCTACCAGATCAAGATCCTTTCCTCAGAAACAGCCCACATGGAGAAGTATTCATAGGCCACAACGTGGTCAGGGAAGCTGCTGGACCACCAGGGGCCTAACTGAATACTGAATATGGCAGCACATTCCAGTCCAGCCTCCTGCTGGAGGGCCTGCCAAAAGAATTTCATTACTCCCCATCCCACCCTCCCACAACCCCTCACTCACTGTGCTTCAGCTTCTCTGTTGATCCATGCTCCTCCCAGAATTCCCCACAGCACCACTCATAGAGCAGCAATCAATCCTCTGGCTCCTGTTCTGATACAAAAGCAAGCCTGAAGCATGGCTCCAGGAAGTCTCCTCCAGACCTCAGTCTAGAGGGTTGGCTCAATGTCCCTGATTGGCTAGTGAGGCTTGAGTGACAAGAGCAGTTCCCCAAGGGTTAGACAGTTCTTAAAGACGCAGCAAGCCCAGCACCTTCTTTGGCCCTGGTTTCTACTCCAGACCTAGAAATTTTAGAGATCTGCACAAACAGGAACTTATTTTTTGTTTTGTTTTGTTTTGTTTTGAGAGAGAATTTCCCTGTGTGGCGACTGTTCTCCTAGAACTTGCTCATTAAACTGGCCTGGGCAATTCCTTCCTAATTATTATTATTAATCTTGTTGTTGTTGCATTCTAGTAGATTTTTCTCATTACTTGTTTAATATTAATTAATTATTTGATTATTTGATTAATTCATTCATTTCTTTTGGTGTTTGAAACAAAGTTTCCCTGTGTGTCCCTGCTGTCCTGGAACTTACTCTGTAGACCAGATTCTACTCACAGAATTCTACTTGCCTCTACTTCCTGAGTACTGGAATCAAAGACAACACCCAACACAACATAGTCAGACACAAATTTCAATGTCGTTTACCCATGTCACCAATAAACAGTCCAGCTCACTTCCTGCAGTGCACAGGTTCTATCTCTCTTTCTTCTTCCAAACAATGTGCAGAGCTTGCTCAGACCATTACACAATACAGACTGAAATGATTCTCTTATTAAACAGATGGAATGCGTCCCAGAATATTAAAGGTATAGAGAAATTTTTTTAGGACACAAGTGATGTTTGTTCTGTGCTGTCTTATTGACGTCTGGAGACCTGAGGGGACTTTGTACCTGGTTGTCACAGGCCTCTCAGATAACCATGAGAGAAAGGCAGGAGCCATATTACAAACAAGATGATATATCTTTCTCCTCACACACGCCAGTGATATATGTCTAGAGAAAGGGATTATGGTAGAGGCGAATAATTCTATTGTTTCCATTCTAGAAAATCGAAAATTGAAGCATAGAAAACAGGTTTAAAATACTCATTATTGTACTTGAATGGCACAATGATGCTTTCATTTTCGTGCTTATGTCACTATAGGCATGTTGTAGCTTGAGAGACAGGTAAATATGTACAACTCAAAAGAAAGAGCCCTGCTTTGTTTTTGTGAGAAACTCAGTGAGGCTGTAAGGTTAGTTCATTGGTGGGTATACTCCTTTAAGCCTGTGGGAGGGGCACTAGAATGTGACAGAATGTTGGTTCATAAATGTAGCCTGGCAACCCTGCTTGCATTCTGTATCCTGGTAGCATGGGCCAAGGACGAGAGAGCAGCTTCGAGAAAGAGTTATCATGGGACATTACAGTCTCCCAAGATAACTATCTACTAAAACTTTTCATGACAGCATTTGATTCGCCAAACCAAGTCATAGCCATACCTCTGGAAGTTTGCCTACAGCTTTTACTGGTTACTAAATGCAAGATTACCTCATCAGAGGACATAGGCTGTGGAGAAACAGTTCAGAGACTTCTGTTTATGAATACTCTCTCTCCTCAGAAGTAAAACTATGGAACAAAAGATAATAAGACTCATGATTATTCATCAAAAAGGTGAGTTTGACATTGTTGAATTCCTTCAGGAAGGTGATAATCCGTTTGTTAGAGTAGAAGTAGCGATTATTAGATTTCAGTCCATCTATTTTGAGGCAGCCGTCCAACATTAAATATGTGATATCTTCTAAAAACCCTGCATACACAATGAGAGTTCAGCATTTAAACATGTTACTACTCTGCTCTGCGATTAAATAAGGGATGAAACTTGGAATTTCCCACAATCATGTGGGAGTCAACTGAGACTCAATTGTGTGGAGCATGGCAGACCATTTCATCCTCTGATTATGTTGTTATTTGTTTATTAAAATTGGACATTAGATAATCCATGATCAGTGGATTGTGGTGACGCGATGTGGGAGGCAATTATTATAGACCATCTTAATATCAATTATGTAGTTAAAATATTTAAATTAATCACGACAGCATTGCTCATGAGCCTCGTTTGGAGCCACCTTAGGGAAGTGGATGATGTTACATGGACTCATTATTTGATTATTTAGTTATATAAAACAATGATTATATCGTCCATGACACCTGGAATCTGATGCCACAGATCATCTAATTACATAATTAATTAATTTAAATTGACAATCTGTGTTAATCCCCAGGATAATGTAAATATTTGTATAGTTATGTAAACAACAATCCTCCATTCCATGAAGAAACCTGTAAAGCTCCCTCTTGTGGAGATAATGTGCAATATCTACACATTTTATGATTCATTGACTCAATTGATGATGATGACATCCTTCATGAATGTAGTCTGGCCATGCTTCCCTGCCAGTAAAATGCTACATCCCCTATTTATTGTGACAGTTAGCTATTACTAACTTATTTAATTCTTTAAATTATGCAAACAACAGACAGTGCCATCACCGATTACGGTTAGGGTGCAAATACCTGTCAGGGACAAGGTTAGGAAAGTTGTAGACATGGGCAGAGCGTTTTCTGAATGATCTATGCATCTCCCAGAGTACGAGGGATGCTGGGTGATTGAGTCCAGAAGGTTGCACAGTGCCCTCCGAGAAGTACAAGGACTTCATCAAGGCCGGCACGGTGGTCTGGGTGTTGACTGCATGCTCTTCCTCCACATCTTCACACCGGTTGTGATCTGCCATGAGAAGAAGGAGTGGCACTAGGAGGTCTGCACCATTAAGGAGACCTGGCAAAAGGATGACGACTCAGAACACGGAGGAACATCACTCTCTCAGCTATGCTGGTGATGCCCCTGCTGTAGCCATCTTTTCAGCTGTTATCAACATTGTGGCTACTACTGCTATGCCAGAATTGGGCCCATTATCTCACGTCCTGCCGCAACACAACAGACATTCAGGCGCTTGTGATGAGTTCAAGCCAACAGAATTCATCACGCAAGACAGTATGATTATCTGACGATTAACTGATGGCATTTTAAAATTGTGTGATGACAGCATACAGTTTCATACCTGGCAAGTCTGCCCAGGTATTGATGTTACAAAAAAAGGTCAACGGCTTACATATTTAAAGATGTAATTATTAAATTCTGTCCTTATATAGTCTGTGATCCCTGAAGTTTGGTGCCACCTTGTGTGACTCAAGTGTGACAGACTATCTAAATATCTGATTATTTCATTCTTCAAATCTGTCTTTTTCTACTCCAGGAAGAGTGTAGTCTTGATCCACCATGTTGGTGTTGAATTGTATCTTGTGAATTCTTTCTTTCTTTCTTCATTTCCTTATTTAAATCAATGTTGATATCATTTTCTAATCTCTCTAGGGGTGAATTATGAGAAACTATCTCTTTATTCATTCATTTTTTGGTTCAAATCTAAGATTAAGAACTCAATGTCTATTCAGTATTGAGCAATCATTTAGGCTTCACGCATAAAACACCATCAACTTGTTTAATGTTTATTCATTTAATTATGAAAATCTGTCATTATGTATTCAGTGATCACTGGAGTTTTGAGCCTCCTTAGGGGAGACCGTTGTACCAGACCATAATATAATCTAATACTACACTTGCTTCTTTAACTGTTAAACTAGGAAATTAGGTAATAATTCATCATTTAATTGACGTATTTACAATACAGGAAATGTTATGGACCATAAGTCCCTTTTGGAGTCTGATTGTGGGAGTTGATGATGTAATATCATCTCATTACTTCATCATTTAGCTGTGTAAATAGATTTTTACATAGGTTTAGGTTTAGGTTTAGGACTTTGGTGCCATCTCGTCAGTGTTACTATAAAAGGCCCACTAATTAATTATCAATTTAATTTTTTAAAAACATCATTATTCCAGGAAGAGATCATTCTGACTACTCCATGTGGGATTTAAGTGTGCACCACCATGATGGGAGATGTCATTCTGTATATGTTTCTCATACTGGTTAATAAATAAAGCACTGTTGGCCAATAGGAAAGGAAGATAGGAGGGACTAGGAGACAAGGAGGAAGACGAAGTAGTAAGGAGGAGTCAAGATGGAGAGTCTGAAGAAAGCAGTATGCTGCTGGCTCCCCGGTAAGAGAAATACATAGATCAGCAGAAATGGGTTAATAATTAAGGCAGAGCTAGCCAATAAGAAACAAGTAACAGGGCCAACAGCATTGTATCAAATACAGAGTCTATGTGTATTATTTGGGGCTGGCGGCGCAGAGGCAGGACAAAACCAAGCGGCAGGCAGAAAAACCCGTACACGTTATAGATGGCGCCCACGTGGCTAGTAAGAACTTCCACTTAAAATTTAACAAAAGGTTAAAAAAAGGTTTTGGAAACAAAAGAACAGAGACAAGCAAGTTTTCTTGGTAGCAGCATTTTTCTCAGTTGAACTCTGCTTTGCTAGAGACAAGCAGATATTCACGCGGCTCCTTTAAGGGAAGATTCCTGACTCAGCATAAGCGGCAAAAAACCGCACAGCTTTTAAATAACTCTGCTAACAATTTATTGGTGTGTATGAGAGATGGCAATGGCAGTGACCACATCTCCATGCCGGCAGCATGCTTTCTGGGTGGCAGCGCAGACCAAGGCGGTGAGCACAGCTTTCCGTGCTGGCGGTAAAATACCCGCCACCATCTTTGGTAAACCGCAGCTGACACAGCTATGACATTCATTTTAGCAATGTTGTTGTTTACCAGATAAAAGACTTGTAGCCGGACGAAGATAAAGATTTACAGTAAAGACAGATTCATATTAAGAAAAACCTCTAAAGGTTTACAGTGTGTTTTAAAATATACATAGACATGAAAAAAAATGGTTTTAAATAGACAAAGAGGAACTGGGTGTGGTGGCACACACCTTTAATCCCTGCAATTGGGAGACAGAGGCAAGCAGATCTCTTGTGATTTGCAAAGTAAACCTGGAATGCAGAGTAAATTCCAGGACAGATAAGAGTTACACAGTGAAACCCTATGTCAAAAAATAAAAAAAAAATAAAATTAAAATAAACAGAGTAATAATAAAGCCACGTAAAGATGAAAAGCTCAGAGAGAATCTGGTTACTGTATGCTGTTGTGTTGTCTTTGAATTGTTTGACTGCTGAGAAAATAACAACAACTGATAAAGGAAATGCTGCTGGATTAATTCAATTTATATATTTTAAAAATGCTTTGACTCCAACATTTAAGTTCAAGGACAAGTTACTGGGGAAAAGGATTTCTATTTTTCTTTCCACAGAAATTGAAAAGCTGTGGATTCCTTCCAGACTAATGTGGTTTGAGCAAGCCAGACCCCCTGAAACAGAGTTCCTGATGATCCAACATTCAAAACAACTTGAATAAGGCAGACTTATAGATTACAGCCAGGATTTCTGCGTCTTCTCAGGATCCCCCATGACAGTGCCCCCTGTCAGCAGGAAGTAGTTTGGAAAGAACGACGCCCACATTCCCAAATATTGTTTATAAATGTTTGTTTTCATTTAAATTGGCTTGGCTATAAATGGTAAATGATCACAGCCAATTCTTTTTAAAGGTAAAAAGGGAATTATGATATAGATATGCATAGTTTGTTTTGGAATGGATTTTCATTTATTGATACAATTTAAGGTCAATTTTGTGATGTATATATTTCTCCTTTTGTTTAGGTATTGTGTTTATATAGTTCATTCAGAAAAATATTGTATAATGTACTGCAGATTATAGATAATTACCTATGATAGTCAAAACTTAGAGTTAAGTTAGTTAGGTTTTCAAGATACACAGAGATGTATTTGAGATAAATAGGCATTCTTCAAACCTTTCAAAGACCTACAGAATATGCCATTTAAAGTGGTTTAGGGTTTTCATGACAGTGAGACATAATTGCTCTTGGCAATACCACCTGCACCAGAAAGGAAGATGGACATTGAAGAAATGCATTATGAAGTTTGATTCCAATATGGCAAGACTAGCCATTTGGACAAGATACTGCTCTTGTCTGGACTGTTTGACTTTATGCTGTATAAACTGGACATGCAGGACCCACAGAAAAGTGACTGCTGATTCAAGATGGACATTGCTACAGAGTTCCTGCTTCATGGAAGAGTCTGCGAGACAGAGAAAAGTGACTGATAAACTGCCAATACAAAAAGACAGTTTAAAGTTTCCTGCTTTGCTAAAGAGTCTGCTAGACACACTATGGCCTATGGGCTGAAGATGGAAGATTACAAAAGAACTTCGGGTGACCAGGCAGTGAGTTGTTTCTGTCATTTCTAGAGTTTATATATCTGTGGTCTTTGATGGAGTTGAAGACAAATAGTTATGGTTATAGTTTTCCTTAGTTAGGTTTAAAGATAAGTTACTTAGACTTTACACACACAAATATAGAATAGATGATGGAATATTTTCTTCAAATCTTGCTAAATGTTAATGGACTAAATAGTGTTAACTGTGATTCTTATTTGATAACTGTTATGTGATATATTTTGCTATGTTAAGGTTAAAACCCTTCTTTTTATTTAGACAGAAAAGAGGAGATGATGGGAGATGTCATTCTGTATATGTTTCTCATACTGGTTAATAATAAGGCACTGTTGGCCAATAGGAAAGGAAGATAGGAGGGACTAGGAGACAAGGAGGAAATAGGAAGTAGGAAGGAGGAGTCAAGATGGAGAGTCTAGAGAAAGCAGTATGCCGCCGGCTCCCCGGTAAGAGAAATACATAGATCAGCAGAAATGGGTTAATAATTAAGGCAGAGCTAGCTGATAAGAAACAAGTAACAGGGCCAACAGTATTGTACCAAATACAGAGTCACAGTGTATTATTTGGCACTGGCGGCGCAGCGGCAGGACAAGACCGGGCGGCGGCGGGTGGAAAAACCGTACACGTTACACCACCATGTCATTTTTCAATCATTTTTCATTATATATTAATTATTTAAATCGATGAAGATGTTGTTCTTCTTGACGGGAGTCGGGCCATTCCTCCATGGGAGTTAATCACGTGGCATTATTTAAACATCTAAGTACTACTTCCTTGACAATCACTGGAGTATGGTTCCCTCTTTTGAAACTGAAGTATGAAGGACTATCCAATTTTTAACTTACTTGATTGCATAAGTAATGATGGTGTTATCCCTCATGTGGCTGTTGTGGGATTGACAGAGCAGGAGATCGGTACCAGAAGCAGTGCCCAGAGAATGGGGGACACTGCCTTATGCAGTGATTACTGATTACGTAATAGTAATTTTTTAACAATCGAATGATTACACGAAACTGTACTGTTTCGCATCATCAGTTTCTGAGAGGTTGCAACAGAACTGACCCATGAAGGACACAGTGACCACGGATTTTCAAAATGGAATAACTGAATAATCTCTTCTAATGAACTCTGTCGGGCTGATAACATGACACTCCACCAACAATAAATAACTCTAAATAACCATATTAGAAAGCAGGGTACGGGACTTAATAGAGAACAGTCAATTGAGGAATCCAAAATGACTGAAAGAAACAGAAGACACTGCTCAAAATCCTTAATCATCAGCCTAATGCAAATCTACACAACTCTGAGAAACCATGGGATCAAGCTCCTCCAAAGGTAAGAGGATGAAGAGGAGTTTATTTTATTTTCAAGAAAGGGAAAAGGATTATGGTTGAGGCAATTAATTTTATTGTTTCTTTTCTAGAAATTAGAAAATTGCAGCATAGAAAACAGGTTCAAAATACTCATCATTGTACTTGAATGGCATAATGATGCTTTCATTGCCATGCCTATGTCACTATAGGCATTTTGTAGCTTGAGAGATGGGTATATATGTAAAACTCAAAAGAAAGAGCCCTGCTTTGTTTTTGTGAGAAACTCAGTGGGGTGGTAAGGTTAGTTCATCAG
Organism: Phodopus roborovskii; assembly: GCF_943737965.1. Classification (NCBI taxonomy): domain Eukaryota; kingdom Metazoa; phylum Chordata; class Mammalia; order Rodentia; family Cricetidae; genus Phodopus; species Phodopus roborovskii. The sequence continues at coordinate 74,921 of NW_026126065.1, read as the reverse complement.
TGGGTATGCTCCTTTTAGCATGTGGGAGGGGCACTAGAATGTGACAGAATGTTGGTTCATAAATGTTGCCTTGCAACCCTGCTTGCATTCTGTATCCTGGTAGCATGGGCCAAGGACCAGAGAGCAGCTTCGAGAAAGAGTTATCATGGGACATTACAGTCTCCCAAGGTAACTATCTCCAAAAACTTTCAATGACAGCATTTGATTCGCCTAACCAAGTCAGAGCCAAATCTCTGGAAGTTTGCCTACAGCTTTTACTGGTTACCAAATTCAAGATTACCTAATCATGAGAGAACATCGTCTGTGGACAACAGTTCAAAGTCTTCTGTTTATGAATTCTCTCTCCTAACAAGTAATATTATGGACACAAAGATAATAAGACTCACAATTATTCATCAAAAGGTGAGTTTGCCATTGTTGACTTCCTTCTGGATTGTGATAATCCGTTTGTTAGAGTGGACTTAGTAATTATTGGATTTCAGTCCATCTCTTTTGAGGCAGCCGCCCAACATTAAATATGTGATATCTTCTAAAAACCCTGCATACACAATGAGAGTTCAGCATTTAAACATGTTCCTACTCTTCTCTGCGATTAAATAAGGGATGAACCTGGGAGTTTCCCACAATCATGTGGGAGGCAACTGAGAGGCAATTGTGTGGAGCATGGCAGACCATTTCATCCTCTCATTATGTGTTTATTTCATTGTTAAAATAGGACATTAGATAATCCATGATCAGTGGATTGCGGTGACACGATGTGGGAGGCAATTATTATAGACCATCTTAATATCAATTATGTAGTTAAAATATTTAAATTAATCACGACAGCATCATTAATGAGCCTGGTTTGGAGCCACCTAGGAAAGTGGATTATGTTACATGAACTCATTATTTTATTATTTAATTAGATAAAACAATGATTATATCGTCCGTGACACCTGATCTGGTGCCACAGATCATCTAATTACATAATTAATGAATTTAAATGGACAATCTGTGTTAATCCCCAAGATAATATAAACATTTGTATACTTATGTAGACAACAATCCTCCATTCCATGAAGAGACCTGTAAAGCTCCCTCTTGTGGCGTTAATATGCAATATCATCACAGTTTATGATTCATGGTTTCAATGGATGATGGTGTCATCTGTCATTTGGCTGCTGTGGGACTGACACAGCAGGAGATCTGTACCAGAAGCAGTGCCCAGAGAATGAGGGACACTGTGTTACCCAGTGATTACTGATTAAGTAATTGGAGATTATTAACAATCAAATGAATACACGATTCAAAAAAAAAAAAAACTGTATTGTTTCACATCATCATTATCTGCGAGGTTGCAACAGAACTGACCATGAAGGACACAGTCACCACCGATATGAAAAATGGAATAACTGAATAATCTCTTCATCAGGGAATCTCATCTAATGAACACTGTCGGGCTGTGAACATGACACACCACCAACAATAAATAATTCTAAGTAACCATATTAAAAGGGGTGTACAGGATTTAATAGAGAACTATCAATTGAGGAATTCAAAATGACTGAAAAAAAACATATTTTCAATAAAGAGAAAAGGATTATGGTAGAGACGATTAACTCTATTGTTTCCATTCCAGAAATTAGAAAATTGAAGCATAGAAAACAGGTTTAAAATACTCATCAATGTACTTGAATGGCATAATGATGCTTTCCTTTTCATGCTTATTTCACTATAGGCATGTTGTAACTTGAGAGACTGGTAAATATGATGTATAACTAAAAGGAAAGAGCCCTGCTTTGTTTTTGTGCAAAAATCAGTGAGGCTGTAAGGTGAGTTCATCGGTGGGTATGCTACTTTTAGCATGTGAGATGAGTACTAGTATGTGACAGAATGTTGGATCATGAATGTTGCCTGGCAATTCTGCTTGCTTTCTGTATCCTGGTATCATGGGCCAAGGACAAGAGAGCAGCTTCGAGAAAATGTTATCATGGGACATTACAGTCTCCCAAGATAACTATCTCCTAAAACTTTTCATGACAGCATTTGATACGCCTAACCAAGTCATAGCCAAATCTCTGGAATTTTGCCTACAGTTTTTACTGGTTACCAAATTCAAGGTTCCCTAATTTTCAGAGAACATAGTCTGTGGAGAAACAGTCCAAAAGTTTCTCTTTATGAATGTTCTCTATCCTAAGAAGTAAAGCTATGGAACAAAAGATAATAAGACTCACAATTTTTCATCAAAAGGTGAGTTTTCCATTGTTAACTTCCTTCAGGATGGTGATAATCCATTTGTTAGAGTAGACCTAGGGATTATTGGATTGGAAGCCATCTCTTTGCAGGCTGCCGTCCAACATTAAATATGTGATGTCTTCTAAAGCCCTGCATGCGCAACGACATATCAGCATTTAAACCACTTACTACTCAACTCTGCGATTAAATTAGGGATGAACCTGGTTGTTTCACTGAAACATGTGGGAGTCAAGTGAGAGTCAACTGTGTCGTGTTGAAATTGCAGACCATTTCATCCTCTGATTATGTTGTTATTTGATTATTAAAATAGGACATTAGGTAATCAATGATCAGTGGATATTAGTTCCACGATGTGGCAGTCAATTATTATAGAACATCTAAGTCTTAATTACGTAGTTAAAATATTAAAATTAATCACGACAGGATCGTTCACGAGTCTGGTTGAGCCATGTTAGGGAAGTTGATGATGTTACATGTACTCATTTTTTGACTATTAAAATATATAAAACAATGATTATATCATCCATGACACCTGGAATTTGGTGCCACAGATCATCTAATTACATAAATAAAGTATTTAAATTGTCAATTCTTGTTAATACCCAAGATAATGTAAATGTTTGTATAGTTATGTAAACCAAAATGTTCCATTCCATGAAGAGACCTGTAAAGCACCCTCTTGTGGCGGTAATGTGCAATATCATCACATTTCATGATTCACTGTTTCAATTGATGATGATGACATCCTTCACTACTGGCGTCTGGCCATGCTTCCCTGCCAGTTAAACGCTACATCACCTCTTTATTGTGACAGTTAGCTATTACTGACTTATTTAATTCTTTGAATTGTTTAAACGACAGACAATGCCAACCCATCACCGATTAAGATTATGGTGCAAATATCTGTCAGGGAGAAGTTTAGGAAAGTTGTAGACATGGGCAGAGCATTTTCTGAATGATCAATGCATCTCACATTGTACTAGGGATGCTAGATGATAGAGTCCAGAAGCAAAGCTGCTGATGCCCATGCTGCAGCGATCTTTTCAGCTGGTATCAACATTTTGGCTACTACTGCTATGCCAGGAATGGGCCCATTATCTCAGGTCCTGCCACACCACAAACAGAGATTCAGGCACTGCCGATGATGTATCAGTAAGCATAAACAAATGGATTAAAGGATGAAAAGTAAAATACAACAAGCATAAAAAAAGAAAATTCCAGATCATGCTGTATCACAAAAATCCATATATATATATATATATATATATATATATATATATATATAATTAAGAAAAAGAATGCCATTTAGAGCATACACAAAATTAACTCCAAGTGTGAATACTCCCTTAGCCTAGAGACAAGGAGGAGGGCCCGTGCCAAACCCAAATGTCTTGACAGGTTTTGATGAATCCTCCTAAAGAACTCAGCCTCCCACAGAAATGTATGTGGGATGGGATGGGGAGGTCACTGGAGGAGGGAGGGAGATTGAAGTGAGAATGATATGCAAAATAAGATCTTTCTATTCATTTCTTACAACAGAATTTAAGTTATTTTGATGGCAAAAAATGGTAATAACTCTGCATGTATCTGACCCATAAATGTTAGATGTGAAGGGCAAAGCTTCTGGAAGGCACTGGACAAACTGAACCTCTCCTTCTTTGGTAACTTGCCATCCCTGTGCACCAAAAGCATAATGGAGCTGACTTCAAAGTATTTATTCACCTTGCTGCATAATCAAAATCCTTTACACAGATGCAGCCCACAATGAAAAGTATTCCTGGGCCTCACCCTGGTTGGGGAAGCTCCTAGGACAACAATGGACCTAACAGAACACTGAATTTGACAGCACTTTCAAGCCCACCGTCCTCCTAGAAGGCCTGCAAAACAGACATTCATGATTCCCTATACCACCCTCTGAATCCACTCACTCACCATGCTGCAGCTTCTGTTCTCCTCCATTCCCCTGCAGCTCTCACAGAGCAGCAATCAATCCTCTGGTGCCTGTTCTGATATAAAAGCAAGCCTGCAGCATGGCTCCAGGAAGTGTCCTTCCAGACCTGAGACTGGTGGGTTAGCTCAGTGTACCTGATTGGCTAGTGAGGCTTGATTGACAAGAGCTCTTCCTCAAGGTTTAGAGTGTTCTTAAAGACACACTAGGCCCAGGACCTCCTTTGGCCCTGGCTTTTACCCCAGACCTAGACATTTCAGAGATCTGCACAAATAGGAACTTATTTGGTTTTTGGGTTTTTTTGACAGAATTTCCCTGTGTGGCTCCTGCCATCCTATTCCTTGCTTAGTAAACTGCGCTGGTGAATTCCTTATTAATTATTAATATTAAACTTGTTGTTGTTTTCTAATAGTTTTTTTCATTAACTGTCTAATATTTATTGATACATTTATTTATTTATTTATTTTTATTTTTGAGACAGAGTTTCACAATGTGGCCCTACTGTCCTGGAACTTACTCTGTAGACCAGGCTGACCTCTAAATCAGAGAGATCCAGTTGCGTCTACTTCCTCAGTGCTGGAACAAAAGGCAAAAGACAACACTGCATAGTCAGACATTAATTTCAATGTCACTTTCCCATGTCATCAGTAGACGACCCAGCTCTGTTCCTGCAGAGGAGAATTTCAAACCCTCTTTCTCTCTCCATGCAATGTGCAGAGCTTGCAAAGACCATTACACAATTCAGACTGAAACTATTCTCTTCTTCAACCATAAACATATATAAACAAAAAACAAACATGCTTTAAGAATAGAATGTGGAGCTATGCAGTGGTTAGCCATAGAGGACAGGCCATGGTGGAGTACACCTTTAATCCTAGCACTTGGGAGACAAAATCAGGTGCATGTCTGTAATTTCATGGCCACCCCAGGCTACACCACATTAATCCAGGCTAAAAGAAAAAGAGACAAGTGGTGGCTCATTCCTTTATCCCTGAAATTGGGAGGTAGATATGGATGGGAGAAAGAAATATAAGGAGGAAGAAGACAAAAGCTCATTGTTTTCTGAGGGAAGACTCCAAGTATCAGAATTACCCGCCCCTTTGGTATGAGTACTTCAATAGAAATAAGAGCTAGGGCTTGACTGCTCTGCTTCTCTGATATTTCATCATTAATCGCATATCTGAATCCATGTTTTGATTATTAAGAACAACTAGAAGTAGCTTTACAATTTCCAGTGCAGTGTGTCAAATCTAAACTGTAGTGTATGAGACTAGAATTTATGCTAATGATATTGATAGTACTAATCTTTACCAATTTATCAAGTTTATTGCTATATTTTGTATGTATGAGTTTGAGAGAAAATGGTTTGTATAATTATACAGGTTATGGGATGAAGGTAATGATGTGAAGTTGAGTGTACGTATCTGAATTCTGGTCATCCCCAAAAGATGTGCTAAGTCTCTTGCCAAGATACACAACAACAAAACTCTTCCACAGATTAAAAATAAAACCAAAATAAATAAAGAATTATATAATGGTTTCAGAACATGAAGTATCAGAATTTAAGATCCTATACATGGTAAGTTTGTAACATGAAATAAATACAATCCAATGACAATGAACAAAAATTAATAACAAAATGCTTATTGCAAAGGCACAGTAACCATTTTTTTGGAAATACTCAGAATGCGCAATGGAATTATGAAAACAAAGTACACAAACGAACATAATATGACTTTTATACTTACCAGAAAGCAACAACAATCAAAATATGTATAATATGTGTAAAAGAATAAAAGCGATAGAGAGAATAACCCAAGAGCAAAGGTCAAAAAATATCAACGATTAAGATAATGTACAAAAGAAATTTAGCCAAGAAAAGTGTGATCTTGTCCAATGTTATCCAAATATCTATGAATCCATGTGTACAGATATTAAATAAACACAGACCTCAACACTCCAATTAAATCAACTAAAAGTGACCCTTAGACACTTTTGACCCTGTAGCTATGGATATCTATTCCAAAGACAGGATGTCCCTGCTCTAGAGCTCTCCATGCAAAAGGAGCTGACCTTCTGCTATGGCTCTGTAAACCTTTATACCCCTTCATTGTTTCAGGTAAACCTAGCCGCACTGATGCGCACTCCACAGACGACATGGGAGAATAATTTAAAATCAACTTCCTGCCAAGTGGTTTATGGCCCAAGGTGAAGATCCTGACCTAACTCCCTACCCAAAACCATACACACCTGAAATATCTCTGCAGGATAGAGACTGATTTTGTACACCGGAATTAAATGTCAGTTAACAAAGTATTGTAACTCTTGGTAGCAGAGAGTTAAAAACATTATAATCTTGTATTGCTGAGAGACATCCACATCACCCATTTTTACTACTTTCTAAAATATTTATAAGGCAAACCTGAAAGTGGAATGGAATATTCAGAACTTCAAGAAATCAGACCTTCAGTTATCCAGGGTCAGCCCCCACTGCACACCAACAGCATTGCATGCATATGCACACTGGACAGTTATATAATAAGCAACACACCCACCCATGCCAGGGCTGCAGAGTCTCCCCAAACCAAGAAACACATGGAGAGGAAGGCTCAGAGGACAAGGGTAACTGCCCAAGTCACCACCTGGAACAAAAGAACCCCAGTCTGTCTCATGGTCCATACAAATTTTGCAGAAATGACATCTGAGCAGACCCGCTTTGCAAACCCTACACTCAGAATAGTGTAACCTGTGTTCTTCCTTACAACTCGATAGAGCATAAGGAAAAGAGAATCATGGAAGGAAGGCTTCTCAGAGTCCAGCATTGGCTGGGACCACCCAGTTGGACCTAAAATTTTGCATCCCACTACCAGGGAATCAGAAATCAATGACTCAGATTGCATAGTCCTTGTAGCTCTGCACTACCCACCCAGCAGATAGCAGCCTAATCCAGAAAGTTTGTGTTTTAGTATACATTCTTCTACTGTCCTGGAAGTCAAGTTGCTCATTATTAAAATCACAGTGTACCTTGTGTGCACATTTTGTTACACACTCATTGTTACTGGCCAGTAACCATTGACCTCATAGCTGGGAAATACTGCAGCCAAATGTATGACACCTTCTAATATTCACTGTGTTTAATGTGAAACTCCTGTTTAAGAAAAGTAGGCTGTGAATTAGAGAACACTGAGTATTCATGGCAGGGCTTGTGGGCAGAAAAGTGTATGTGGATATGATGTAGTTATGATCTGAAAAAAAATATTTTGAAAAGCTGAAAATAGCTTCATGGCCATGTGCTCCAGAGACTAGGGGTTTCATTTAGAGCACACCAAGTATTCCTCAAACCTTTTCTCTCACACTGTACATCAAAACAAACAAAAAACAATAATAGTCCTGTTACATAGTCCACAAGAGTTCACCCAGACTGGTTTTGGCTAAATATTGTAATGATAGCAATTTGTATACATGATAAGGTCTCTCCTCTATCCAAAGTCTTGGTAGCCCTCATCTGTGGATTCCAAGAAACTACCTTCCGAGACAATGATGGATTTTCTAAGAATGATTATCTAATTCCACATTGATCGCCTCAACAACTGTTGAAGTAGGAAATCTCATCTTCCATCCTGCCCCTCCCTTTCTGCACTGTGACTCCACCAGTATCCAAGTGGGAGAAGAACTCAATCATTGCACAAATCCCTCTTCATTTATAAGACCCCACAATAATCAGAGATCTTGGGAGTTCACTCATTTTCTGGTCTATTTTCCTTCTCCCTGACCAGGCAAGGGCTGAACTGGAACAAACTGTAGGATTTTCTTCCCAGCACTGTACAGGAGAAGCAGGATTAGGAGTTCAAAACAATTCTCAGTTGCACAGCATAAGACAAGCCACAGTTAGAAGACACTTTGCTCTACACAGAAATAAATAATCAGCATTACTTGAGAAAAGGAATGAAATAAGTAAAATCTAAGAATCATAGGAGTGCAGAAAAATAAAGATAAAAACAGTAATATGTTTAAAGAAGACATTTAAAAAGGTACCAAAAGCTGTGTGGTGGTGGCAAATGAATTTAATGCTGGTGCTCAGGAGGCAGATGGAAACTTATCTCTGTGAGTTCAAGACCAACTTGTTCCACAAGATATAGTTGTGGGACAGGCAGCAGAGCCAAAAAGAAATGGGGTTCTCTAAATAACAATAAATAAAAAAACAGGAAAACAATACAAAAAAAAATCAATGATAGAAAGAGTTGGTTTTTCGAGAAAATTAACAAGGTAGAGAAACCTGTATCCAAACTAACTAAAAAGCATAGCGAGAACATGAAAAGTAACAAAATCAGAAACAAAAAGTAGTACATAACAATAGACACTGAGGAAATGCAGACAATTTTAAGGTCATATTTGAAAACCTATGCTCCACAAGATTTGAAAATTCAAAGGATATGGACAAATTTCTGGATAACTATTACTTCCCAGAATTAAATCAAGAATAGACAAGCAACTGAAATTGATCTATAACAACTAACAAAGTAGGAGTAATAATGAAAAGCCTTCCAACATAAAAAATCCCAGAGCCAGATATCTTCTTCAGTGAAGAATTCTACCAAAAATTCATGGAAGAGCTATATTAATACTCCTGAAATTGTTCCACACAATAGAAAAGAAGGTTCATTACCAAACTGTTTTTATGAGGCTACAATCACCTTGATACCCATCCACACAAAGACATAAATAAGAGAGAAAATTACAGACCAATATCCCTCATGCACATTGATTCAAAAATACTCAAGAAAATATGGGAAAACTGAATCCAAGAATATGTCAGAGAAATCATCTACCATGATCAAGTAGACTTCATCTCTGGCTTGAAGGGATTGTTTCACATATGAAAATATATCAAATATACCACTATATAAACAAACTGAAAATGAAAAAGCACACGATCATCTCCCTAGATGCAGAAAAACCTTTTGACAAAATTCAACATACTTTCATGTTAAAGGTCTTGGGGAGATCAGGGATAACAGGAATTTATGTAAACATAATAAAAGCAATATATATTAAACCCATAGCAAATATCAAGCTGAATGTAGAGAAGCTTAAGGTGATTCCTCTAAAATCAGAAAAAGACTAGGCTGCCCTATCTCTCCATATCTCTTCATTATTGTAATTGAACGGCTAGCTAAAGAAATAAGACAAGAAAAGGAGTTCAAGGGGATGTAATTGGTAAGGAAGAACTCAAACTGTCTCTATTTTCAGATGATATGTTAGTTTACATAAGCAACCAAAAAATTCTACCAGTATTCTCCTACAGCTGAAAAATACATTCAGTAAAATATGAGGATACAAGATTAAATAAAAAAAAATCTGTAGCCATTACATATTCAGTCAACAAAGGGGTTGTTAAAGAAATCAGAGAAACATCACCCTTCACAATAGCCACAAACAACATAAAGTATCTTGGGGTAACACTTACCAAAGAAGTGAAAGACCTATATAATAAGAATTTTTGTCTTTAAAGAAAATAGCAGAAAATTTAAAGATGTCCCAATCTCATGGATAGGTAGAAAAAACATAGAAAAATGGCAATCTTACCAACAGCAATCTTCATATTCAATGCAATCTCCCTTAAAATCCCAGCACAATCTTTCACTAACCTTGAAAGGATAATAATCTACTTTATATTGAAAACCAAAAGAACCAGAATAGCCAAAACAACCTGTATAATAAAGTAACTTCATGAGGGATCATTATCCCTGACTTTAAGATCTACTACAGAGCTATAGTCCTAAAAACAGCCTGGTATTAGCACAAAAAGAGACAAGTACCTCAATGAAATTGAATAGAAAATCCTGATATTAACCCACACACATACTAACAAAACAGCTAAAAGTATACAATGGGATGAGGAAATGCTGAGTAAGGTTTTCCGCCCGCTGCTGGTCTTGTCCTGCAGCTGCGCCAGCACCAATTAATATACAGAGACTATGTATTTGATATAATGCTGTTAGCCAGGTACTAATTTCTTATCAACTAGCTCTGTCTTAAGTATTAGCCCATTTCTGTTGATCTATGTATTTTCACGTGGTCTCTTATTACTGGGGAAGAGGGCGGGCATCTCGTCACCCCAGACTCTCCATCTTGCTTCCTCCTTCCTCTTTCCTCCTTATCTCCTAGTTCCACCTATCTAGCTTTCCTATTGTCCAACAGTGCTTTACTCATTAACCAGTATGAGAAACATATTTTCAGAATGACATCTCCCATCAAAATGCTGCTGGTACAACTGGATGATGGACCAAACTGCAGCCCACAAACTGGGATTTTCACCAATCCTATATCCAACAAAAGGCTGATCTCCAAAATATACAAAGAACTCAAGAAACTAGTCAATAAACTCCAAATAACTCTATTAAAATGGGCTACAGGACTGAATAGATAAATCTCCATAGAGGAAATAAAAAATGATTTAAGACACTTAAGAAAGTATTCAACATCCTTAGCTGTCAAGGAAATGCCAACTAAAACAACTTTGAGATACCATCTTACTCCTGTCAGAATTGCTAAAATTAGAAACAGCAATGCCAACTTATGCTTGAGAGGATGTGCAGAAATGGGTACACTCCTCCACTTCAGGTGGAACTGCATACTTGTACAGCTATTTTGGAGACTAGCATGGCAGTTTCTCAGGATAATGGGAATCAGTCTACCACGAGACCCAGTAATCTCCCGCTTAAGTACATACCCAAATGATCCCAATCCATGCAACCAAGACTTGTACTCGCATATGTTTATAGCAATATTATTTATAATAGCAAGAACCTGGAATCAACTTAGATGCCCCTCAACTGAAATATAAATAAAGAAGATTTGCCACATTTACAAAATGGAATACTACTCTGTGGGGGTGGGCAGAAACAATGGAATCTTGAAACTCACAGACAAGTGGATGGAACTTGAAGAAACCATCCTGAATGAGGTATCCCATTCACAGAAAGAGAAAAATGGTATGTATTCACTCATATGTGGATTTTAGACATATTGCAAAGGTTCACCAGCCTACAAATCAAACTGCCAGAGAAACTAGGATAGAAGGATGATTCTAACAGTTTTACATAAGGACACTTGCAGAAGCAGGAAGGGACAAGGTCCTCAGAGCATATGGGTGGGTATTGGCGGGTAGTGAGTGGAGAGGGAACTAGCACAAGGAAAATGGGAGGAGATGAAAGATTGTGGGTCCAAGAACATTTGGTCAGGGGAGGAATAGACTTGAGAAGAGAAGGGAAAAGAAGAGAGGAGAGCAGAACAGAGGAGAGAAAAGAGAGAAAGAGACTATAAAAGAGGGAGCCATTATAGGTTAGAAGAGGAAATAGAACCTAGAGAAATGTGCAGAGCCCTACAAGAATGACCCCAACTAACAATTTGAGCAACAGTGTAAAGGTTACCATAAATTCCCTTCACTGGCAATGAGATCAATGACTAACTTATCCACCATCATGGAGACCTCATCTAATAGCTGATGGAAACAGAAGCAACCTTGGACAACTAAACACTGAGCCAAAATTGAATCCATATTCAGAGAGGGAGGACAAGACCATATTGCAGAAACCCAAAGACACAGCTGATTTGAACAAGGAGGAGCTAATGGGGCCCCAGATTTATAGCTGGGAATCAAACATGGGACTGACACAGACCCCTGAACAAGGATCTCAGCTCAAAGGCCTGTGCAATCTAACGGTCTTCAGAGAGTGGGACCAGGAAGTATCCCTGTTGCAAAAAGCACATTGGGGGAAAATCCCCATGGAAGGATACTCCATTAACCTTGAGACAGTAGAGACATTTTAGTGTCTACTTAAAATGACTTGAAGGATTTATATGACCCCCCCTGCCAGGCATCCACCTACGTGTATAGTGTTGGTTGGATGGGAGGAGAGAATGGCTGGGCGCCCAGGAAGTTGGGAGTGAAAGAAGGAGGGTGGGAGCAAGTTGGAGGGAACTGGTTTGATAAGTATAATAAAAAAAATTTACAAATTAAAAACATTAAAAAGATACCAATGTAATTTTCAAAAAACATAGTTAATATACTTTAATAATTTAAAATTTTTACCTCTATTGACTTTGAAATATCACACCTCCACAGAGAGATCATCACTTCCAACAAAGTTCTAATAGATCTTAATAATAAAAACTCACAGTAATCTAACAGGGAGGGGAAGGTGAAAACTGAAGGAGCACAGATTCAGCGCATCTGGCTACTAGAGTTGTTATCTCTACCTATTCTCAGACAAGCAATGTGTTCCTGCCCTCACACTGCCTCCTCAGATTGACTCCTATCACTTTGATCCCTCAGACTAACTTCTCAAACAAAATCATCTCACAGCATGCTCTTCTCGCTCCTCTACCTTATCTTCCTCTCTCTGTCCAGTCATGTCACTCCTATCTCCAAATCCCTACTGCTGGAATTAAAGGCCTGATTCCCATGTCCTGTGACCACCTTAGTGTGAGTTGTTTTTCTGTTAGGCAGACTTAGTATGTGTCTCACTAGTGACATAGTGTGTGTGTCTAACTACTGATTTAATGTGTGTGGATAACTAGTGACCTAGTGTTGGTAGCTAACTAGTGACTTAGGTGTGTAGTTGACTAAATACATAGAAATACATAGGTGAATGGCTAAATACTATCTCAGTGTATGTGTGGCTGACTAATTTCTTGATGTTTGTGACTAGCTAGTAAATTAGATGTGTGGCTGACTAGTGACTTAGTATGGGTGGGTAAGTATTGATATATTGTGTGTAACTAACTAGAGACATAGTGACTGTGGCTAACTAGTAACCTAGCTTTGTGGCTAACTAGTGACTTAGTCAATGTGGTTAATTACTGCTTAGGCATGTAGCTAAATAGTAACTTAGGTGTGTGATTAACTACAGTCTTAGTGTGTGTGGCTAAGTACTGCTCTATTTGTGTGATGGACTGACTTGTGGCTTAGTTTTTGTGGCTAACTAGTGACATAGGTATGGAGCTGAAGTCTAACTAGTGGCTTCATGTGTGTGGCTAAATAGTGAGTTAAGTATGTGGCTAACAAGTGGCATGGTGTGTGTGGGTACTAGTGAGCTAGTGTGGGTAACTAGTGGGTTAATTTTTGCTAACTAGTGACTTACACTTAACTACATGTGTAGCTAAATAGTGACTCTGCTTAGTAATCTGATTGTTAGGAACTAGCAGCCATTTGAGCCCCCCCCCCATGATGGGCGGGACCCTCATGGCCATGTCATCACTACATCAGCTTTACCTGATGGCTCAAGCTTTACCTGGCTGCCAGAGGACTCAGTTACACATCTGCAAGCCTCATCTTTTAAAGCAAGTGCCCCACACCCCCTCTCCCTCTCATGCTTTCAGTTGGCCACCACCTACCCCTTCTTTTTCTCCCTTCTCTCAACAAACTACACGTGGGCGCCGAGTCTCAAGTTTGTGTTTCTTAGGTATTAGCTGCACAGCAAGAGAACAACATTGGTGCCGAAACCCAGGCAGGCTCTCCTTGAGGGTCACTGGCAGCTGTTTGCTGGTGGGCGGCCAGCCAGAGACACTTGGGATCCTGTTTGCGATACCAGTAGTCTGACTCCATTCCCCCTTACCCCCCTTTCACTGGAAATACCACCTCACACAGGCTTCAATTAGGTAAGGTACCCTTTTAAATTTTAACCCATTTCCTTAAGGTCTGGTGTATTCCTCATGGGTGGAAGACATAATGCCTGGGGCGGAATATCTGCTCTGCTCTGGGACTGCTGAGTCCTTCCGGCCTCTGTTGGCCCTGGCAACATTTTCAGGCTGATGATCTTGGAATAATCCTCTGCCATTCTCGCTTATCATGTGGCCACACTCTTGGGCTGAAGAGTTCCAAGACTGCATGGTCACTTTCCTCTTTACACATGGGGAATAAACCGACTAGGAAATATCTCCCACCACTCCACTGGGATGCCTGATAGAAAATTTAAAACCCTTTCACTTAATGCCACTTGTTAAGGCACCCAGACTTATTTACCTTTGTACTGAAAAGTGGCCTAGATATCCCCTAGGAAATTCAAATTGGCCGCGTAATGGCTCTCTAGATCCAGATATTTTACAGGATCTTTCAAATTACTGCCAGTGAACAGGTAGATGGAAGGAGTTTTTTCTATCTCTCTGCTAAACAATATCTTACCCTCAACTTGGTTCTGTTCTCTTCCCGCCACACTAAAAATCTCCTGCCTGTCGCAGCTGCAGCTTCTCTCAGGGCAGTAGGCTGGGCTGAGGCAGCATCTATTCAAGACAAAATTGAATCTCAAAACTTTATTATTTCTGCCAGCTGTTGGGGATATGTTTATGGCAGCTGCCATTTTGACAACGTGGCCTAGCCTCACCCCCCATGGTTCTTCCCTCTGCTACACCAGACACCTAGGCACAGGGAGTATAGCCAGCTTCTGCCGCCAACAGAACCTGTAATTCATTTACCTTTTGCTTTTATTCTTTTATTTGCTTTATTCTTTATTCTTAGTCTCTAATTTCTTTTTTCACTATGTCATACATAGCTTCACATTCTAGTCCTTCTCAATTTTAAACAGTCCTGTTTAATATATCTATCACTACATTTAACTTTAACTTTATGTAAATGTATGCTAACTTCATACAAATTAAATTCTATTGTACTAAGTCTCAAATATTTCTAAATTGCTATGTGCCTTTGAATGGTGGTAAACATTATGGTTATAAATGTCTATTTCAAGCTAACAAAATATTTATGCCACCCAGTCTTTCCTGTGAGCTGTTTATTAAGGTTAAGCCTCTATTATCAGAGGGAGTTTTTCTCTACCTCTTTGTCCTCTGTGGTCATAAGTGTAGCCTACTAAGTAAAAACCAGTTACTGTCAGGCTGCAGGGCCCTGAGTAAAATATCCCTCCACAGCCTCTCAGCTTGGATCCTGTTTTCAAATCAGATTAATTACAGGGGTATTTTGTATACTAAGGTATGCTAAACAGTCAGACGGCCCTCAAATGCTCAGAGATCTAGAGAATATGGCATTTAAAAGGTCTCATTAAAAAGCTTTTTTTAAACAGATAGACAGGCCAGCTGCTGGCACCACCCATTTCCACCAAGACAACTGATGGGCAATGAAAGAAGCTCCACCCACAAAAGTGGCAACGCTAGCCACTGAGAAACCCTGCCTTTCATTTCATCTCTCACAAACTGTACACCTACATACTCTGGTCTGTGTTCCAACACATGACAGATTAAAACATGCTGGATAATAACAAAACCACTCCCCTTAACATAGTCATGTACTTTTTTCATAGTGGTGAATTCAGCACCTGGTTGCTTACCCTGAATCCTCCTGCGGTATAAACAATTTTACTTATTCTGCACTGAAGGCAGAAGCAATGCTCCACTTGCAAATGCTTTTCCTGTGACTGCACTGGATAGTTGGCCACCTGACTCTAATGGAAATTTTAAATCTCTTAGGTGTTACAGTAATTTAAGAAATGTGAAGGTATAGTACAGAAGACAGCAAGGCCATTGTTTGGAGAGCAACAGACTGCAACCAATGCCACTTGCATCAACATAAGTGATTGTCTCATAAACATTCTTCTAACAGGATGAAAATGCATCTGTTGTAGCATTAATGTGCCTTCCCAGGGAAAAATCACTTCACCCAAAGAGATGATCCATAAAGACAAATATTTCTAACATAATATGTATCTATCTCTGGAAAATACTCAGAGAGGAGACAGCCTAGATATAGTTTGCTTTTCATATATGCTATCCTTCCTAAATGGCTTTTGATTCAAGCTGCATTGTACACAGTGAACAATTTCAGTAGAGACTGGAGACAGCATGTCTAGCTACTTAGGGAGATGAGAGGATTACATAGCAAATGTGTTCCCAGTACTGTTCCTAAAGGCCACCAGATACCTGTAACTGAAGTACCTGTTCCACATATAGGATCCTGAGGTGAAGGTGATGGGGAATGCGATAGATAGGAAATGTAGAAGGTAGAAAAGATTTTTTTAAAAAGCTGGGATAGGGAGATGTGTCCCATGAAAATTTCTTAAGGAGAATAGACTCTTGTATACTATTTCCACAGAGGAAATGGAAGGAAAGGGGATACTTATGTGAAGTTAGTAGAAGCCCATTCAATGGGACAAACTCAGGAGAACACCACTAAAACAATGCAGTGCTAAGGAATACAGAATATCTCATGATCATTGCTGACTAAGCCCACAGTGGCCTTGGGACTGAGAACCATAGCTCTATGCAGTTTACATCTACATATCTGAAGCAACCTGTCCACAAAGGCTTTGCTTCATACAATTACCACCTCTCCCATGCAATACCTGTTTTTTGATGAGGTTCTGTGTTTTATTGTCAAAACACCAGGCCCTTAGGAAAATCTTTCAAGGCCTAGGCCCCTGGTTGCTACTATCTCTTCTAAGAATGTTTCTCATCCCTGCATGAGGACCTAAGTAAAAGATTTTCTTTATCAGGCCACTCATACATCATTGGTTTACTTTTTAAAATCTGGTGTCCTATTGCCACAGTGGTAGAACTTGCTTTTCTGGAGAAGAAAACTGCAACTATATGATATAATACAATTTAAAGTTGCTTATGACACTGTAATATCTCTCTGAGCAGCTTGTTATGGGGCAGTTCTATGATAAGGGTAAGGGACTAGATGATTTGCAACACAGGAGTAGCTTCTGTGTAATGGTTTGGAGTCAAATGTCTCGAAAATCATGGAGAACAAATGTTTATCTAGCATTCAACATTCTAACGGGACTGGTCAGCTTACACTTATCTTTGTGTGTTTTAGACGCAGTACTACCTCAGTTAAATACTACTTTATGAGATATAATATCTCAAAAGCATTTGTAAATCATTTCTGTTACAAATTCAACTCTGGTAGATCACTGCTCAATAGTGCGGTGCTACCCTTACATGAGATGCCTTTTACAACCGGCAGAAAATTAACAACACATGGATCTTACACATAAAATTAAAATGCAAATGGATGAACTCATAAAAGATACTTAACTAAAAGGCCTCTGGAAGTTTGTTGCCTTGCTTTCAGTGTGTGCACCTGAAGTATGTAGAAGTTGACTTAAAAAATATTTCCATAGACACCTTCCTGCTTACAGTACTCAAAGCAGATACAGCCCACAGAATAGTTTTTGGTGGACTGCCTCTAGCTTCTGGTTTATTCAAGGAATATATGAGAACTCATGGGACAGGTTGTCTCCTTGCATCTTCCCAACCAGATCCAGGGAATATCCACCACACTGGGTCCATCACCTCACTATCTCCCACTACCGATCTGAGGGTGGCAGCCCCTCACTCACCATGCTGTGGTTTTCCAGTTTCCCCTTCCTCAAAGCACATCACTCAAAACTACTGGCTGCTGTTTCTCTTCAAATCCAGACCAGAAGGGCCCTGCACTTCTTTTGACAGGCAGGTCACAAAGTGGCCTGATTAGCTATTAAGGCCTGAGTGAAAAAAGCACCTCCCAGGTGGTTGCAGAGTGCTTAAGGACAAATTGCAATGGGTACTGATTTCCATCTAGCACAAAGACTTTTCTATATCAGCAGTGATATGAATTCCTATAGCAATTTCCTATTGCTGACCCGTGCTATCATTCTGTAGTACACAGGCATTTACCTTTCTTCTTTCTAGACACAGTGTTGCTAGCTAAATATACTTACTTAAATGGATTGAGTGATTCTTGGTGAAAAAGTTGCAAGGGAACTCCAAATATTCGTTAACTACCACAAAGAGATTTAGGAATGCAAAATGTGTTATTTGTTATTTGGTTAAACACAGAGTTAAGTTGAACTAAATTTTCTTTTTACCTGTTTGTCACAGGAACTCCAGATAATCAGGAAAGAAAAGCAGGGGCCACATCTCAAAAAAAGATAAATGATCTTTCTCGTGGCAGAATGCCGGATGATGGCTCCATGAATGTAGAATTTTATCCCTGAAATTCAGAGCAAACACTTGGCAAAGGCATCATAATGAGAAAAGTAGTCTTCATGGAAAATTGAATATTTACAGAGGAATACATCTTCAGTAAGCATATAAAAAATAAAACAAAACAAACACCAACTGCAGTAACCAAGGTTCTCTGCACGAAAAGGAATGTAGGATGAATCTCTCCATATATGGAGAAAGTGGATTTATTATGATATCTCACAAGCTGTGTTATATTTAATCCAACAATGGTTGCCTACCAATGGGAATCTGAAGAGTACAGCAGTTTTTTAGTTTATAAGGATGGATGTGTCAGCTGGTCATTGTACATCAAAATTCCAAAAAAGTAGGCTCTAATGGTAGTAAAGGAATAAACTTGGTACCCAGAGCTAGGGTAAGTAGCCAAAGAGGGAAAGCTTCCTCCTTCAATACCATTTATACATGTAGGCTACCACCAGAAGGTTGATCTGATTTTTCCTTTATGTGACTTTGTTCTGTTTTGTTTTGTTTTCAAAACAGGGTTTATCTCTGCAGGACTTAAACTCATTCTGTGGATTTGGCTGGCCTCAACCTAAGCAAAATCAGGCAGCCTCCTATGTCCTGGGATTAAACATTTGCACTGCCACCAAGCAGTTAAAGGTAGACCTCATCATCTGTTTACATACAAGGCTTCTGTATGGCTTTGGCAGCCCTGGAATATATTCTGCCAATCTGAAGTTTCTCAACTCCTACATGGGAATCCATTCCAACTTGTCATGAGTTCAAAGTGCTCCAATAACTCCTATTTTCCTTAAGACATTATCTTTCCTGCTACAGGACACCTGTGCCTTGATGATGAATATCTCCTATCTAAATAGCAATGATTTGGGAGTAGACAGGTTAACCACCCTGAAGTAAGGGAGGAAGTGCAGCAATTGGGTGACTGAAGACACATACTATGTGCATTTATGGAGTACCTTTAGCATTAGTGGAAGCAATTTCTGTTTTCCCTTTATACATATTAATAGATGTCCCCTTCCATTGCCGCACCTTTGTTTGACTACTTAAGTTTGGTGTATGAATAAAATGGAGCTTACAGTACTGACTGAACCTGCCTGACATCATATTATGTCTCTGTCTTCCTTTCATCAATGATAGCTTGTCTTCCACCTGTCCACACTCACTGACTGAGGAATGGACATGGGACTGAGCTGCTGTTTCTGATTACAGTCCTACAAACTCCAGTCCACAACACTTTGTTCCACACCTGCTGGAGAATTGAATTTGATCTGCAACTTAAAAATGCTGGAACTCACTCAGGCAGCATGAGCAACCCCGTGGCATATGCCATTATTCCACAACATAGCTTATTGTGCTGTGGATATGAATATAAGTAATTATTACTTCAAATTCCATGCTTCTTCATGTCCTCACTAATTGCCCATGGGTGCTTCAACTTGAAGTATTGCCTTCAAAATGGATTATGCAAAGATGCTATAAAATACCATGGCAAAGACATTTTTACCAGAAAAGGAACAGAACAAATTCTGTTGTATGTGTGTGTCTGTAAATTAATTACCAGTTTTTAGACAATGACATTCGTGCGGAGATCATAAGTCAACTTTGTGGGATCCATTCTGGCCTACTACCACGGCAACTGTAGACTCATAAATTCTCATTTTCCAGGGAGTCACATTTTAGAAAAAGTCTTGAGTATTTCAAATGAAAATCTCTCTATGAAAGAAACATTGATTTCTTATATGACCACCTTATAGCAGAAACCGGTACCGAGTATATGGGAGTGCTTTAGAGATGGGAAAAATTCCATATTTAGCTTTCTTATTTTGTTTTGCATATATTTGCATTCTAAGCCTATTATGACCCTTCATATAGATTATTTACTGTTTTCTTTTTTGTTTTCATAAGTGTTCAAACTGAATATATATGCTTTAAATTTTCATTAATTTTACTTTTGTATTTATTCTCTTCTTTTTAAGAATAGTATTACTATTCTTACAAAAGGCTAAAATTCTTGGGAACAAGTGGGAACAAACACAAATACATGCACTGGCACTACATAATTAAAATTAAATCAAATCTTTAACCAAACATATCTTAACTTGTGAATACACAATATTGTGAGTGCTCATTCCTTAACCCAGGTGATTAGGTGGTTAAAATATTAACAGTTTCCTCCAATATGAATTGCTTTATATAATACAAAGCAAATGTGCAGGATTGGCCCTGGCCCTGGACCTGGCCCTGGCCCTGGCCATGGCTGTTCTGTCCTTGGCCCTCACACTGGCCCTGACCATGTTCCTGCCCTGGCCATTCTGACCCGTACCCAGGTCATTTTGGCTCTTGCCGTACTGGCCCTGGCCGTTCTGGGACTGGCCTGGTCATACAATCCATGGCCATTCTGGCACTTGCCCTGGACATTCTAGTACTGGCCTTTATGGCTCTGGCTTTTCTTTCCCTGATCCTGGTCGTTCAGGTCCTGGGTTCTGGTACAGGACTTTCTGGCCCTGGCCCTGGCCCTTGCCCATGGATTTCTGGCCCTGGCTGTTCTGTATTTAGCCCTGGCTGATCTGGACTTAGCCCTGGCTGATTTGGCCCTGGCCCTAGCCCTGGCCCTGGTCCTTTCCTTTCTTGCTGTGGCCCAAGCACTTGCTCTGGAACTGGGTCTGGTTGTTCTATCCTTGAACCTGTCCGGTCTGTCCCTGGCCCTGGCCTTTCTGTCCCTTGCTGTTCTGGCCCGGTATTGAACGATCTGGCCATGGTAGTTATGGCCCTGGACGTTCTGGCCCTGGCCAGGGCAAATCTGGACATGGCAGTTCTCTCCCTGGCCATTCTGGCCCTGGCCTTGAACGATCTGGCCTTGGCAGTTATTGCCTTGGCCATTTTTGCCCTGGCTTTTCTCACCCTGGTTCTGTCACTGGCCATTCTGTCCCAGGCCCAGGTCCTGGCACTGGACCTGGCCCTGATATTGGCCCTGGCCCTGGCCATTCTGGCCATTACTCTGGTCGTTCTGGCCCTGGTCGTTCTGCCACTGGCCCTGGCTGTTCTGGCCCTGGCTCTAGCCATTGTTCTGGTGCTGGACCTGGCTGTTCTGTCCTTGGCCCTGGCACTGGCCCTGGCGATGTTCCTGACCCTGGCTGTTCTGTCCCTTACCCAGGTCATTCTGGCTCTTGCCGTACTGGCCCTGGCCGTCCTGTGCCTGGCCCTGGTCATACAAGCCATGACAATTCTGGGCCTTGCCCTGGCCATTCTAGCACTGGCCTTATTGGCTCTGGCTTTTCTTGCCCTGACCCTGGTCGTTCATGTCCTGGGTTCTTGTACAGGACTTTCTGGCACTTGTCATTGCCGTTCTGGCCCTGGCCTTTCTTGCCTTTGCCGTTGAATTTCTGGCCCTGGCCAATCTGGACTTAGCCTGGCTGATGCCCTGGCCCTGGCCTTGGTCCTGGCCCTGAGCCTCACCCTGGCCCTGGCACTGGCTCTGGCTGTTCTGTCCTGGGCCCTCACACTGGCCCTGGCTGTTCTGTCCTTGGCCCTCACACTGGCCCTGGTCATGTTCCTGACCCTGGCCATTATGACCCTTACCCAGGTCATTCTGGCTCTTGCCGTACTGGCCCTGGCCGTTCTGGGTCTGGCCTGGTCATACAAGCCATGGCCATTCTGGCACTTGCCCTGGACATTCTAGCACTGGCCTTTCTGGCTCTGACTTTTCTTGCTCTGACCCTGGTTGTTCAGGTCCTGGGTTCTGGTACAGGACTTTCTAGCTCTGGCCCTAGTCATTCTGGCCCTGGCCTTTCTGGCCTTTGCCCTTGGATTTCTGGCCCTGGCCCTTCTGGACTTAGCCCTGGCTAATCTGGACTTAGCCCTGGATGATTTAGCCCTGGCCCTGGCCCTTTCCTTTCCTGCTCTGGCCCAAGCACTTGCTCTGGAACTGGGTCTGGTTGTTCTATCCTTGGACCTGGCTGGTCTGTCCCTGGCCCTGGCCTTTCTGTCCCTTGCTGTTCTGGCCTGGCATTGAACGATCTGGCCATGATAGTTTTGGCCCTGGACGTTCTGGCCATGGCCATGGCAATTCTGGACATGACCGTTCTGTCCCTGGCCTTTCTGGCCCTGGCCTTGAACGATCTGGCCATGGCAGTTATGGCCCTGGCCATTCAGGCAATGGCCTTTCTCACCCTGGTTCTGTGCCTGTCCATTCTGTCCCTGGCCCTGAACCTGGCCCTGGCCCTGGCCTTTGCCCTGTCACTGGCCCTGTCCCTGGATGTTCTGTCCCTGGCCCTGGCACTGGACCTGGCCTTGATATTGGCCATGGCCCTGGCCAATCTGGCCCTGGCCTTTCTGTCCTTTGCCCTTGGATTTCTGGCCCTGGCCGTTCTGGACTTAGCCCTGGTTGATATGGACTTAGCCCTGGCTGATTTGGCCCTGGCCCTGGCACTGGCCATTTCCTTTCTTGCTCTGGCCCAAGCATTTGCTCTGGAACTGGGTCTGGTTGTTCTATCCTTGGACCTGGCTGGTCTGTCCCTGGCCCTGGCCTTTCTGTCCCTTGCTGTTCTGGCCTGGCCTTGAACGATCTGGCCATAATAGTTATGGCCCTGGACGTTCTGGCCCTGGCCTTGAACGATCTGGCCATGGCAGTTATGGCCCTGGCCATTCAGGCAATGGCCTTTCTCACCCTGGTTCTGTGCCTGGCCATTCTGTCCCTGGCCCTGAACCTGGCCCTGGCCCTGGCCCTGGCCTTTGCCCTGTCACTGGCCCTGTCCCTGGATGTTCTGTCCCTGGCCCTGGCACTGGACCTGGCCTTGATATTGGCCCTGGCCCTGGCCAATCTGGCCCTGGCCTTTCTGTCCTTTGCCCTTGGATTTCTGGCCCTGGCCTTTCTGGACTTAGCCCTGGTTGATATGGACTTAGCCCTGGCTGATTTGGCCCTGGCCCTGGCCCTGGCCATTTCCTTTCTTGCTCTGGCCCAAGCATTTGCTCTGGAACTGGGTCTGGTTGTGCTATCCTTGAACCTGGCTGGTCTGTCCCTGGCCCTGGCCTTTCTGTCCCAGCCTTGAACGATCTGGCCATGGTAGTTATGGCCCTGGACATTCTGGCCATGGCCATGGCAATTCTGGACATGGCTGTTCTGTCCCTGGCCGTTCTGGCCCTGGCCTTGAACGATCTGGCCCTTTCAGTTATGGCCATGGCCATTCAGGCACTGGCCTTTCTCACCCTTGTTCTGTCACTGGCCATTCTGTCTCTGGCCCTGAACCTGGCTCTGGACCTGGCCCTGGCCTTTGCCCTGTCACTGGCCTTGTCCCTAGATGTTCTGTCCCTGGCCCTGGCACTGGACCTGGCCCTGATATTGGCCCTGGCCCTGGCCGTTCTGGCCCTGGCTTTTCTGTCCTTTGCCCTTGGATTTCTGGCCCTGGCCCTTCTGGACTTAGCCCTGGCTAATCTGGACTTAGCCCTGGATGATTTGGCCCTGGCCCTGGCCCTTTCCTTTCCTGCTCTGGCCCAAGCACTTGCTCTGGAACTGGGTCTGCTTGTTCTATCCTTTGGACCTGGCTGGTCTGTCCCTGACCCTGGCCTTTCTGTCCCTTGCTGTTCTGGCCTGGCCTTGAACGATCTGGCCATGGTAGTTATGGCCCTGGACGTTCTGGCCATGGCTATGGCAATTCTGGACATGACCGTTCTGTCCCTGGCCTTTCTGGCCCTGGCCTTGAACGATCTGGCCATGGCATTTATGGCCCTGGCCATTCAGGCAATGGCCTTTCTCACCCTGGTTCTGTGCCTGACCATTCTGTCCCTGGCCCTGAACCTGGCCCTGGCCCTGGCCCTGGCCTTTGCCCTGTCACTGGCCCTGTCCCTGGATGTTCTGTCCCTGGCCCTGGCACTGGACCTGGCCTTGATATTGGCCCTGGCCCTGGCCATTCTGGCCCTGGCCTTTCTGTCCTTTGCCCTTGGATTTCTGGCCCTGGCCGTTCTGGACTTAGCCATGGTTGATATGGACTTAGCCCTGGCTGATTTGGCCCTGGCCCTGGCCATTTCCTTTCTTGCTCTGGCCCAAGCATTTGCTCTGGTACTGGGTCTGGTTGTTCTATCCTTGAACCTGGCTGGTCTGTCCCTGGCCCTGGCCTTTCTGTCCCTTGCTGTTCTGGCCTGGCCTTGAACGATCTGGCCATGATAGTTATGTCCCTGGACGTTCTGGCCATGGCCATGGCAATTCTGGACATGACCATTCTGTCCCTGGCCATTCTGGCCCTGACCTTGAACGATCTGGCCATGGCAGTTATGGCCCTGGCCATTCAGGCAATGGCCTTTCTCACCCTGGTTCTGTGCCTGTCCATTGTGTCCCTGGCCCTGAACCTGGCCCTGGACCTGGCCCTGGCCTTTACCCTGTCCCTGGATGTTTGTATGTGGCCCTGGCACTGGACCTGGCCTTGATATTGGCCCTGGCCCTGGCCAATCTGGCCCTGGGCTTTCTGTCCTTTGCCCTTGGATTTCTGGCCCTGGCCCTTCTGGACTTAGCCCTGGCTAATCTGGACTTAGCCCTGGATGACTTGGCCCTGGCCCTGGCCCTGGCCATTTCCTTTCTTGGTCTGTCCCAAGCATTTGCTCTGGAACAGGGTCTGGTTGTTCTAACCTTGGACCTGGCTGGTCTGTCCCTGGCCTTGGCCTTTCTGTCCCTTGCTGTTCTGGCCCAGCCTTGAACGATCTGGCCATGGTAGTTATGGTCCTGGTCGTTCTCACCCTGGTTGTGTCTCTGGCCATTCTGTCACTGGCCCTGAACCTGGCCCTGGACCTGGCCCTGGCCTTTGCCCTGTCACTGGCCCTATCCCTGTATGTTCTGTCCCTGGCCGTGGAACTGGACATGGCCCTGATATTGGCCCTGGCCCTGGCAGTTCTGGCCATTACCCTGGTCGTTCTGGCCCTGGCCGATCTGGACCTGGCCATGGCTGTCCTGGCCCTGGCCCTTGCCCTGGACCTGGACCTGGCTGTTCTTTCCTTGGTCCTTGCACTGGCCCTGGCCATGTTCATGACCCTGGCCATTCTGACCCTTACCCAGGTCATTCTGGCTCTTGCCGTACTGGCCCTGGCCGTTCTGGGTCTGGCCTGGTCATACAAGCCATGGCCATTCTGGCACTTGCCCTGGACATTCTAGCACTGGCCTTTCTGGCTCCTACTTTTCTTGCCCTAACCCTGGTCATTCAGATCCTGGGTTCTGGTACAGGTCTTTCTAGCCCTGGTCATTGCCATTCTGTCCCTGGCCTTGCTGGCCTTTGCCCTGGAATTTCTGGCCCTGGCCGATCTGGACTTATACCTTTCTGATGCCCTGGCCCTGGCCCTGGCTGTTCTGTCCTTGGCCCTCACACTGACCCTGGCTGTTCTGTCCTTCCCCTCACACTGGCCCAGGCCATGTTCCTGACCCTGGCCATTATGACCCTTACCCAGGTCATTCTGGCTCTTGCCGTACTGGCCCAGGGCCTTCTGGGTCTGGCCTGGTTATATAAGCCATGGACATTCTGGCACTTGCCCTGTACATTCTAGCACTGTCCTTTCTGGCTCTTGATTTTCTTGCCCTGAACCTGGTCCTTCAGGTCCTGGGTTCTGGTACAGGACTTTCTGGCCCTGGCCCTGGCCCTTGCCGTTCTGGCCCTGGCCTTTCTGGCCTTTGCCCATGGATTTCTGGCCCTGGCCATTCTGAACTTAGCCCTGGCTGATCTGGACTTAGCCCTGGCTGATTTGGCCCTGGCCCTGGACTTCCTTTCTTGTTGTGGCCCAAGCACTCGCTCTGGAACTGGGTCTGGATGTTCTATCCTTGAAACTGGCCAGTCTGTCCCTGTCCCTGGCATTTCTGTCCCTTGCAGTTCTGGCAGGCCTTGAATGATCTGGCCATGGTAGTTATCGCCCTGGGCGTTTTGGCCCTGGCCATGGCAATTCTGGACATGGCAGTTCTCTCCCTGGCCGTTTTGGCTCTGGCCTTGAATTAATCTGGCCCTGGCAGTTATTGCTTTGGCCAGTATGGCCATGGCTTTTCTCACCCTGGTTCTGTCACTGGCCATTCTGTCCCTGGCCCTGAACCTGGCCCTGGAACTGGCCCTGGCATTTGCTCTTTCACTGTCCCTGTCCCTGGCTGTTCTGTCCCTGTCCCTGGCACTGGCCTTGGCCCTGCCCCTTGCACTGGCCCTGCACCTGGCCCTGGCCCTGAACCTGGCCCTGGCCCTGGCCCTGGCCCTGCACCTGGCCCTGGCCCTGGCCCTGCACCTGGCCCTGGCCCTGCACCTGGCACTGCACCTGGTAATGGTCAGAACGGCCAGGGCTAGGGCCTATATCAGGGCCAGGTGCAGTGCCAGGGCCAATCACAGAATAGCCTGGACAGGGCCAGTGAAAGGGCAAAGGCCAGGGCCAGGTCCAGGGCTAGTTGCAGGGCCAGGGCCAGGGCCAGGTGAAGGGCCATGGCCAGGGCCAGTTGAAGGGCCAGGGCCAGGTCCAGGACCAGGGTCAGGGCCTATATCAGGGCCAGTTCCAGTGCCATGGCCAATGACAGAACAGCCAGGGACAGGGACAGTGAAAGGGCAAAGGCCAGGGCCAGGGCCAGGGCAAGGTGCAGGGCCAGGGCTAGGTGGAGGGCTAGGGTCAGGGCAAGGGCCAGGTGCAGGGCCAAGGCCAGGGCCAGGTACAGGGCCAGGGCCAGGTGCAGGGCCAGGTGCAGGGCCAGGACCAGGGCTAGGTGGATGGCCAGTGTCAGGGCCAGGGCCAGGTGCAGGGACAGGGCCAGGTTCAGGGACAGGAGCAGGGCCAGGGCCAAGGTCTGGTGCAGGGTCAGGGCCAGGGCCAGGTGCAGGGCCAGTGGTAGGTGCAGGGCCAGGTGCAGGGCCAGGGCCAGGGCCAGGTGCAGGGCCAAATCCAGGGCTAGGTTGAGGACCAGGGCCAGGGCCAGGTGCATGGCCAGGGCCAGGGGCAGGGTCAGGGCCAGGTGCAGGGCCATGGCCAGGTGCAGGGCCATGGCCAGGTGCAGGGCCATGGCCAGGTGCAGGGCCAGGGCCAGGTGAAGGGTCAGGTTCAGGGCCAGGGCCAGGTGCAGGGCCAGGGCCAGGGGCAGGGCCAGGGCCAGGGCTAGGGCCAGGTGCAGGGCCAAGGCCAAGGCCAGGGCCAGGTGCATGGCAAGGTGCAGGGCCAGGGCCAGGTCCAGTGCAAGTTGCAGGGCCAAGGACAGGGCCGGGTGCAGGGCCATGGCCAGGGCCAGGTGCAGGGCTAGGGCCAGTGCCAAGGCCAGGGCCACGGCCAGGTGCATGGCCAAGGCAAGGGCCAGGGCCTGGGCAAGGTGCAGTGCCAGGTACAGGGCCAGGGCCAGGGCCAGTTGCAGGGCCAGGGCCAGGGCTAGATGGAGGGCCAGGGTCAGGGCTAGGGCCAGGTGCAGGGCGAGGGACAGTTGCAGGGCCATGGCCAGGTTCAGGGCCAGGTACAGGGACAGGGCCAGGTGCAGGGACAGCCCCAGGTGCATGGCCAGATTCAGGGCCAGTTCCAGGGCCAGGGTAGGTGCAGGGCCAGGGCCAGGTGCAGGGCCAGGGCCAGGTGGAGGACCAGTGCCAGGTTCAGGGCCACGTCCAGGTGCAGGGCCAAGGCCAGGGCCAGGTGCAGGGCCAGGGCCAGGTGCAGGTCCATTGCCAGGTGCAGGGCCAATACCAGGGCTAGGTGGAGGGCCAGGGCCAGGTCCAGGTGCAGGGCCAAGGCCAGGGCCAGGTACAGGGCCAGGGCCAGGTGCAGGACCAGGGCCAGGTACAGGGAAAGGGACAGATGCAGGGCCAGGTGCAGGGCCTGGTTCAGGGCCACTGCCAGGTGCAGTGTCAGGGCCAAAGCCAGGTGCAGGGCCAGTGCCAGTTTCAGGGCCAGGTGCAGGGCCTGGGCCAGGTGCAAGGCCAGGGCCATGTGCAGGGCCAGTGCCAGTTGCAGGCCAGGGCCAAGGTCACAGGTGCAGGGTCAGTGCCAGGGCCAGTGCCAGTTACAGGGCCAGTGCCAGTGGCAGGGCCATGTCCAGGACCAGGGCCAGGTGTAGGGCCAAGGCTAGGGCCAGGGCCAGGTGCATGGCCAGGTGCAGGGCCAAGGCCATGTTCAGGGCCATGGCCAGGGGCAGGGCCACGGCCAGGTTCACATCCAGGGCCAGGTGCAGGGTCAGGGTCAGGTGCAGGGCCAGGTCCAGTGCCAGGGCCAGGTCCAGGTGCAGGGCCAGGGCCAGGTGCAGGGCCAGGGACAGGTGCAGGGCCAGGGACAGGTACAGAGCCAGATCCAGGTGCAGGGCCAGGGCCAGTGCCGGGTGCATGGACAGGTAGGGCCAGGGCCAGGTTCAGGGCCAGGGCCAAGGTAAGGTGCAGGGCCAGGCCCAGGTCCAGGGCCAGGTGCAGGGCCAAGGCCAGTGTCAGGTGCAGGGCCAAGGCCAGGGCCAGGTGCACAGCCAGGTGCAGGTCCAGGACTAGGTGCAGTGCCAGGTTCAGTGCCAGGTGCAGGGCCAGGTACAGGGCCATATGGAGGGCCAGGTGCAGGGCCAGGGCCAGGTGCAGGGCCAGGGCCAGGTGCAGTGCCAGGGCCAGGTGCAGGGCCAGGGCCAGGTGCAGGGCCAGTTCCAGGGCCAGATGCATGGCCAGGTGCAGGGCCAGGTGAAGGGCCAGGGCCAGGTGCAGGTTCAGAGCCAGGTCTAGGTGCAGCGCCAGTGCCAGTTACAGGGCCAGTGCCAGTTGCAGGGCCATGTCCAGGGCCAGGGCCAGGTGCAAGCCAGGGCCAGGGCCAGGTGCATGGCCAGGTACAGGGCCAGGGCCAGGTCCAGGGTAAGGTGCAGGGCCAGGGCCAGGGCTAGGTGGAGGGCCAGGGTCTGGGCCAGGGCCAGGTGCAGGGCCAGGGCCAGGTGCAGGGCCAAGGCCAGGGCCAAGGCCAGGGCCAGGTGCAGGGCCAGGTGCAGGGCCAGGGCCAGGTCCAGGGCCAAGTGCAGGGCCAGGGCCAGGGCTAGGTAGAGGGCTAGGGTCAGGGCCAGGGCCAGGTACAGGGCCAAGGCCAGGGCCAGGTGCAGGGCCATGGCCAGGGCCGGGTGCAGGGCCAGGGCCAGATGTAGGGCCAAGGCCATGTGCAGGGCCAGGGGCAGGGCCACGGCCATGTTCACATCCAAGGCCAGGGTCAGGTGCAGGGCCAGGTGCAGGGCCAGGGCCAGGTCCAGGTGCATGTCCAGGGACAGGTGCAGGGTAAGTTCCAGCCTCAGGGCCAAGGATATGTGCAGGGCCAGGGACAGGTGCAGGGGCAGATCCAGGTGCAGGGCCAGGGCCAGGTCCAGGTCCAGGGCCAGGGCCAGCGCTAGGTAGAGGGCCAGGGCCAGGAGCAGGGCCAGGGCCAGGTGCAGGGTCAGGTGCAGGGCCAGGGCCCGGTCCAGGTGCAGGGCCAGGTGCAGGTCCATGCCCAGCTTCAGGGCCAGGGACAGGTGCAGGGCCAGAAACATGTGCAGGGCCAGGGCCAGGGCCAGGTGCAGGGCCAGGTGCAGGTCCATGGCCAGCTGCAGGGCCAGGGACAGGTACAGGGCCAGAAACAGGTGCAGGGCCAGGGCCAGGGACAGGTGCAGGGCCAGGGCCAGGTGCAGGGTCAGGGCCAGGTGCAGGGCCAGGGCCAAGGTCAGGTGCAGGGCCAGGGCCAAGGTCAGGTGCAGGGTCAGGGCCATGGCCAGGGGCAGGGCCATGGTCAGGTTCTCATCCAGGGCCAGGTGCAGGGTCAGGGTCAGGTGCAGGGCCAGGGCCAGGGCCAGGTCCAGGTGCAGGGCCAGGGCCAGTGCCAGTGCCAGGTATAGGGTTAGGTAGGGCCAGGGCCAGGTGCAGGGCCTGGGCCCGGTGCAAGACCAGGGCCAAGTGTAGGGCCAGGGCCAGTTGCAGGCCAGGGCCAAGGTCAGGGGCAGGGGCAGGGCCAGGGCTATGTGCAGGGCCAGTGCCAGTTAAAGGGCCAGTGCCAGTTGCAGGGCCATGTCCAGGGCCAGGGCCAGGTGCAAGCCAGGGCCAGGGCCAGGTGCATGGCCAGGTACAGGGCCAGGGCCAGGGCCTGGTCCAGGGTAAGGTGCAGGGCCAGGGCCAGGGCTAGGTGGAGGGCCAATGTCTGGGCTAGGGCCAGGTGCAGGGCCAGGGCCAGGTGCAGGGCCAAGGCCAGGGCCAAGGCCAGGGCCAGGTGCAGGGCTAGGTGCAGGGCCAGGTGCAGGGCCAGGGCCAGGGCTAGGTAGATGGCTAGGGTCAAGTCCAGGGCCAGGTGCATTGCCAAGGCCAGGGACAGGTGTAGGGCCACGGCCAGGACCAGGTGCAGGGCCAGGGCCAGATGCAGTGCCAAGGCCATGTGCAGGCCCAGGGGAATGGCCACGACCATGTTCACATCCAAGGCCAAGGTCAGGTACAGGGCCAGGTGCAGGGCCAGGGACAGGTGCAGGGCGAGGGCCAGCCTCAGGGCCAAGGAAATGTGCAGGGACAGGGACAGGTGCAGGGCCAGATCCAGGTGCAGGGCCATGGCCAGGTCCAGGTGCAGGGCCAGGGCCAGGGCTAGGTGGAGGGCCAGGGCCAGGGTCAGGTGCAGGGCCAGGGCCAGGGTCAGATGCAGGGCCAGGTGCAGGGCCAGAAACATGTGCAAGGCCAGGGACAGGTGCAGGGCCAGGTGCAGGGCCAGGGCCAGGTGCAGGTCCATGGCCAGCTGCAGGGCCAGCGACAGGTACAGGGCCAGAAACAGGTGCAGGGACAGGGCCAGGGCCAGGTGCAGGGCCAGGGCCAAGGTAAGGTATAAATTGGACATGCAGGACCCACAGAAAAGTGACTGCTGATTCAAGATGGATATTGCTATAGAGTTCCTGCTTCATGGAAGAGTCTGCCAGACAGTCTACAGGACACAGAGAAAAAGGACTGACAAACTGCCAGTACAAGAAGACAGTTTAAAGTTTTCTACTTTGCTGAAGAGTCTGCCAGACACACTATGGCATATGGGCTGAAGATGGAAGATTACAGAAGAAATTCAGGTGACTGGCCATACAGTGAGATGTCTATGTCATATCTAGAGTTTATATACTATCCCTATGTGGTCTTTGAAGGAGTTGAAGACAGATAGTTATGGTTATTGTTTTCCTTAGTTAGTATTCAATGATATAGGACTTTAGACTCACAAGATAAAATAGATGATAGAATATTTTATTCAAATCTTACTAAATGTTAATGGACTAAATATTGTTCATTGTGATTCTTACTTGATAACTGTTGTGTGATATATTTTGCTATGTTAAGGCTAAAACCCTTCTTTTTATTTAGACAGAAAAGAAGAGATGATGGGAGATGTCATTCTGTATATGTTTCTCATACTGGTTAATGAATAA
Organism: Phodopus roborovskii; assembly: GCF_943737965.1. Taxonomy (NCBI): domain Eukaryota; kingdom Metazoa; phylum Chordata; class Mammalia; order Rodentia; family Cricetidae; genus Phodopus; species Phodopus roborovskii. The sequence continues at coordinate 43,407 of NW_026126065.1, read as the reverse complement.
AGCACTGTTGGCCAATAGGAAAGGAAGATAGGAGGGTCTAGGTGACAAGGAGGAAATAGGAGGTAGGAAGGAGGGTCAGGATGGAGAGCCTGGAGAGAACAGAACTGCCATTCCTCCGCTCTCGGTAAGACCACATGGAAATACATAGAAATGGGTTAATAATTAAGACAGAGCTAGCCGATAAGAAACTAGTAATGGGCCAACAGATTATATCAAATACAGAGTTATTATTTAGTTATTAAAATAGGACATTAGGTAATCCATGATCAGTGGATTATTTTACCACAATGTGGAAATCAACCATTTTAGACCATCTAAATATTAATTATGTAATTTAATTATTTAAATTGATGATGACACCTTTAGGGAAGTGGACTATGTTACATCAACTCATTTTTGATTATTTAATTATATAAAATGATGATTATATCATGCACGACACCTGGAATTTGGTGCCAACTAGTGGGGTCACCTGCGACAGATCATCTAATTACATAATTAAAGTATTTAAATTGACAATTTGTGTTAATACCCAAGATAAAATAAATATTTGTATAATTAAATAAACCAATATTATTCTATTCCATAAAAAGCCCTGTAAAGCTCCCTCTTGGGGAGTTAATATGCAGTATCATCACATTTTATGATTGATTGTTTCAATAGATAGATGATGATGACATCCTTCATGACTGGATCCTGGCCATGCTTCCCTGCCATTTAAATGCTACATCAATTTTATTGTGACAGTTAGCGATTACTAACATATTTAATTATTTAAAATATTTAAATGACAGACAATGACATCATTGATTACGATTAGGATCAAATATCGGTCAAGGGCAAGTTCATGAAAGATGTAGACATGGCCACAGAAGTTTCTGAATGGTCTATGCATCCCCCAGAGTACTAAGGATACTGGAATATTGAGTGTAGAAGATTCCATGGTGCCCTCCGAGAAGCACAAGGACTTCACCAAGGCTGGCATGTTGGTCTGGGTGTTGGACTGCCTAATTTTCGCAACATCTTCACAATGGTTGTGATCTACGATGAGAAGAAATATTGGCACAAGGAGGTCGGGACCATCTCTGAAGTCTCACAAAAGGATGAAGACCCAGAAGACAGAAGAATCCCTCTCTCTCACCTCTGCTGGTGATGCCCCTGCTGCAAACATATTTTCAGCTGATATGAACATTTTAGCTACTACTGCTATGCCAGGTATGGGCCCATCATCTCAGGTCCTGCCTCAGCACAACAGAGATTCAGGTGATGATGTCAGACCAACAGAATACATCAGGCAAGTAAGTCTGAGTATCTGATCATTAACTTATGGAATTTTAAAAATCCGTGATGACAGCATACTTTATCATGTCTGCCATGTCTGCCCAGGAATTGATGATACAAAAATGTTCAACACTTACATATTTAAACATGTAATTTTTAAATTGTTTCCTGATAGAAAATGTTAACCATGAAGTTTGGGGACACCTTGTGTGACTCAAGTGAGACAGACGATCTAACTATCTGATTATTTCATTATTCAAGTCTGTCTTCTTCTACTCAAGGAAGAGTGGAGTCTGGATCCACCTTAGTGCTGTTCATTGTCTCCTGTGATTTGATTCTTTATTTATTTAAATCAAAGGTGATATCAATTTGTTATATCTCCAGGGGTGAATTATGAGAAATTACCTCTTTATTCATACATGTTTTTGCTCAAATCTATGATTAAAACTCAATGATCTTCAGTTTTGAGCAATCTCGTAGGAGTCACATATAAAACAACATCCACTTGTTTCATTTTTATTTATTTAATTATGAAAATCTGCCATTATTTATTCGGGGATCACTGAAGTTTTGAGCCTACTTATGGGAGCCAATCATGACAGACCATCACATTATGTAATACTGCACTTACTTATTTAGATATAATATTAGGAAATTAAATAATAATCCATCACTTATTTAATGCATTCAAAATAAAGGTGATGTTATGGACCATAAGTCCTTTTGGAGTCAGATTTTGGGAATTGATGATGTAACATCATCTCATTACTTGATTATGTAGCTATTGAAATAGATCATTACATCAGCCATAGGTTTACGAGTTTGGTGCCATCTTGTCTGAGTTAATATAAAATGCCTATTTATTAACTATTAATTTAAGTTTTTGAATAAATCATTATTCCAGGAAGAGAATGGTCTGACTTCTTCATGTGGGATTTAAATATGCACCACCATGTCATTATTCAATAATTTTTCAATATATAAAAGTATTATTGTTCCACAATATGGGAGTCATGTATTTTAGACCATCTAAATATTAATTATGTAATTAAGTCATTTAAATTAATGATGACAAGCATTGTTCACAAGTCTGGTTTGGAGCCACCTTACGGAAGTGGATGATGTTACATCAAATCTTTATTTGATTATTTAGTTATAGAAAACGATGATTATATCATACGTGACACCTGGAATTTCGTCCCACCTTGTGGGGTGAAGTGCCACTGATCATGTAATTACATAATTAAAATATTTAAATTGACAATTCCTGTTAATACTCAAGATAATGTAAATTGTTGTATAATTATGTAAACCAATAACCGTCTATTCCATGAAGAGTCCTGTGAAGCTCCCTCTTGGGGAGTTAATATGCATCACATTTTATGATTAATTTTTTTTTTTTTTGCATATAGAGTATTTTTTATTTAATTTTATATAACAAAGTCCAATTAAATGAAAACAAACATTTATACACAATATTTGGGAATTTGGGCGTCGTTCTTTCCAAACTACTTCCTGCTGGTAAGGGGCGCTGTCTTGGGGGATTCGAAGAAGATTCAGATATCCTAGCTGTAGTCTGTAGGGCTGTTTTGTCCAGCTGTTTGGAATGTAGGATCAGCTTGTACTCTGTTTCAGGCGGTCTGGTGTGATCAAACCACATTAGTCTGGAAGGAATCCACATCTTTTCATTTTCTGTGGAAACAAAAATAGAAATACTTTTCCCCAGTAACTTGTTCTTCAACTTAAATTTTGGAGTCAAAGCGTTTTTTTTTTTTTTTTTTTTTTTTTTTTTTTATTATTATTATTTTACATGTCGATCCCAGTTCCCTCTCCCTCCCTCCCTCCCTCCCCCCAAGCCCTCCCCCCCCCCCCCCCCCCCCCCCCCCCCCCCCCCCCCCCCCCCCCCCCCCCCCCCACCCCCCCCCCCCCCCCCCCCCCCCCCAAAAAAAATTTGGGGGGATGCCCTCCAGTTGGGGTCATGTAGATCTGACAGGTCCTGTGAAGTAGGGACTAGGGCTTCTCTCCTATCTCTAGAATAAGGCAGTTATCCCTCCATGGGGGATATGTTTGCAAAGTCCTTTTGTGCACCAGGGATACATCCTGGCTCCACTGTCTGAGGTCTCTTAGACTGCTCAGACCTTCTGGCTGAGACCCATATTCAGGGGAGTCCGAGTCAGACCCCTGTTGGCTTCCCAGCTATCAGTCTAGTGGCCCTTAGCTCCTCCTTGTTCAGGTAAGCTGTCTCTATGTACTTCTACCGCATGGTCTTGTCCTCTCCATCTGCTTCTGGGTTCTAGTTTGACTCAGTGTTTATGTATGGGTGTTTGTTCCTGTTTTCAACAGGCATTAGTTGAGGACTCCATGGAGAAGTTAGTTGTTGATCTCACTCTCCGGGAAGGGCATTTATGATAGCCTTTCCACGGAAGCTGAGATTGTTAGTTGGGAGCAGTCTTGTAGTTCCTTCGACCTTTCTTTGTGTTCAACTTTATCTTCAAACCAATATTGGCTCCCTCTTTTATGTTCTCTCTCTCTGTCTCTCTCTCTCTTTCCTATTTTCCATTCCTAACCAGGCTCAATCCTCCTAGTCGCACATGCCTTCCTCTCCTCCCTCTCATTTTCTCCTACTTCTCTCTCCATTAGCTGTCCTCCCCCACTATACCTGAGGTCTGGGGGACTTGTCCCTTCCCAGTTCTGTGAGGGACTTTATATGAATCTCTTAGAATACAACTTGTATCCTAGTTCCTCTGGTGATGTGAATTATAGGCTGGTGATCATTTGATCTAGGTCTAAAATCCATATATGAGTGAGTACATACTGTGTTCCTCTTTTTGTGACTGGGTTACCTCATTCAGGATGGTTTCTTCAAGTGCCATCCACTTGCCTGCGAATTTCAAGATACCATTATTTTTTTCTGCAGAGTAGTATTCCATTGTGTAGATGTGCCACATCTTCATTAACCATTCTTCAATTGAAGGGCATCTAGGTTGCTTCCAGGTTCTTGCTATTACAAATAGTGCTGCTATGAACATAGTTGAACAGATGTCTTTGTTGCATTGATGTGAATCCTTTGGGTATATGCCTAAGAGGGGGATTGCCGGGTCCTGTGGTAAACTAATTCCCATTTTCCTGAGGAACCGCCATACTGATCTCCAAAGTGGCTGTATGAGTTTGCACTCCCACCAGCAGTGGAGGAGTGTTCCACTTTCTCCACATCCTCTCCAACATAAGTCATCACTGGTGTTTCTAATTTTAGCCATTCTGGCAGGGGTAAGATGGTATCTCAAAGTTGTTTTGATTTGCATTTCCCTGATAGCTAAGGATGTGGAGCATTTTCTTAAGTGTCTTTCAGCCTTTTTGATTTCCTCCATTGAGAATTCTTTCTTCAGTTCTGTACCCCATTTTTTAATAGGGTTATTTGGTGTTTTGTTGACTAGTTTCTTGAGTTCTTTGTATATTTTGGAGATCAGCCCTTTGTCGGATATAGGATTAGTGAAAATCTTTTCCCAGTCAGTGGGCTGCCGTTTGGTCTTGTCAACTGTGTCCTTTGCCTTACAGAAGCTTCTAAGTTTGAAGAGGTCCCATTTATTAATTGTTTCTTTCAGTGTCTGTGCCCCTGGAGTTATGTTCAAGAAGCGGTCTCCTATACCAATTTGTTCAAGGGTACCTCCTACTTTCTCTTCTAAGAGGTTCAATGTGGCTGGATTGATGTTGAGGTCTTTGATCCATTTGGACTTGAGTTTTGTGCATGGCGACAGACATGGGTCTATCTGCAGTCTTCTACACACCCTCATCCAATTGTGCCAGCACCATTTGTTGAAGATGCTGTCTTTGCCCCATTGTATCATTTTAGCTGTTTTGTCGAAAATCAGGTGTTCATAGGTGCATGGATTAATATCAGGATTTTCAATTCGATTCCATTGGTCTACCTGTCTATTTTTATGCCAATACCAGGCTGTTTTCAGAACTATAGCTCTGTAGTAGAGCTTAAAGTCAGGAATGGTGATGCCTCCTGATGTTCTTTTATTGTATAGGGTTGTTTTGGCTATCCTGGGTCTTTTGTTTTTCCATATAAAGTTAATTATTATCCTTTCAAGGTCGGTGAAGAATTGTGGTGGGATTTTAATGGGGATTGCATTGAATCTGTAGATTGCTTTTGGTAAGATTGCCATTTTTACTATGTTTATCCTACCTATCCAAGAGCATGGGAGGTCTTTCCATTTTCTGGTATCTTCTTTAATTTCTTTCTTTAGAGTCACAAAGTTCTTATTATATAGATCTTTTACTTGTTTGGTAAGCGTTACACCAAGATACTTTATGTTGCTTGTGGCTATTGTAAAGGGTGATGTTTCTCTGATTTCTTTCTCTGCCTCTTTGTCGTCTGAAAAAAATAGGGCTACTGATTTTTTTGAGTTTATCTTGTATCCTGCTAGTTTGCTGAAGGTGTTTATCAGCTGTAGGAGTTCCCTGGTAGAGTTTATTGGGTCGCTTATGTAAACTATCATATCATCTGCAAATAGAGACAGTTTGACTTCTTCCTTTCCAATTTGGATGCCCTTGATCTCCTTTTGCTGTCTTATAGCATTAGCTAGAACTTCTAGTACGATATTGAAGAGATATGGAGAGAGAGGACAGCCTTGTCTTGTTCCTGATTTTAGAGGAATTGGCTTAAGTTTCTCTCCATTCAGTTTGATGTTGGCAGTTGGTTTGCTGTATATTGCTCTTATTATGTTTAGGTATGTTCCTGTTATCCCTGACCTCTCTAATACCTTTATCATGAAAGGGTGTTGAATTTTATCGAAGGCTTTTTCTGCATCTAGGGAGATAATCATATGGTTTTTCTTTTTCAGTTTGTTTATATGGTGGATCACGTTGATAGATTTTCGTATGTTAAACCATCCCTGCAATCCAGGTATGAAGCCTACTTGATCATGGTGGATGATTTCTCTGATGTATTTTTGAATTCGGTTTGCCATTATTTTATTGAGTATTTTTGCATCGATGTTCATCAGGGATATTGGTCTGTAGTTTTCTTTCTTAGTTGTGTCTTTGTGAGGTTTGGGTACCAAAGTTATTGTGGCCTCATAAAAAGAGATTGGCAATAAACCTTCTGTTTCTATCTTGTGGAACAGTTTGAGGAGTAGTGGTATTAGTTCTTCCTTGAATGTCTGGTAGAATTCTGCACTGAATCCATCTGGCCCTGGACTTTTTTTCGTTGGAAGGCTTTCGATGACTGCTTCTATTTCATTTCGGGTTATAGGTCTATTTAAGTTGTTTGTCTGTTCTTGATTTAATTTTGGTAAGTGATAGTTATCCAGAAACTTGTCCATTTCCTTTGAATTTTCAATTTTTGTGGAATACAGATTTTCGAAGTATGACCTGAAAATTGTCTGGATTTCCTCTGTGTCTGTTGTTATGTTCCCCATTTCATTTCTGATTTTGTTAATTTGCATGTTCTGTCTCTGCTTTTTCGTTAATTTGGATAAGTTAGGTTTATCAATCTTGTTGATTTTCTCAAAAAACCAACTCTTTGTTGCATTGATTTTTTGTATTGTTTTCCTGGTTTCTATTTTGTTGATTTCAGCCCTCAAGTTGATTATTTCCTGGCGTCTGCTCCTGCGGGTGAATTCGCTTCTCTCTGTTCTAAGGTTTTCAGTTGCGCTGTTAATTCATTTATGTGACTATCCTCTGTTTTCTTCATATGGGCACTTAGTGCAATGAACTTCCCTCGTAGCACTGCTTTCAAGGTGTCCCATAAGTTCGGGTATGTTGTATCCTCATTCTCGTTGAATATTAGAAAGTCTTTAATTTCTTTCTTTATTTCTTCTTTGACCCAGGAGTGGTGCAATTGCACATTGTTAAGTTTCCATGAGTTTGCAGGTTTTCTGCTATTTGTATTGTTGTTGAATTCCAATTTTAAAGCATGGTGGTCCGATAAGATACAGGGGACTATTTCTATTCTCTTGTATCTGTTGAGGTTTGTTATGTCTCCTAGTATGTGGTCGATTTTAGAGAAGGTTCCATGTGGAGCAGAGAAGAAGGTATATTCTTTTGTCTTTGGATGGAATGTTCTATAGATGTCTGTTAGCCCCAGTTGAGACATAACTTCTGTTAATTCTTTTGTTTCTTTGTTGAGTTTCTGATTTGTGGTCCTGTCTAGTGTTGAGAGTGGTGTATTGAAGTCTCCCACTATAAGTGTGTGAGGTTTTATATGAGCTTTGAGTTTTAGTAGTGTTTCTTTTACGAATGTGGGTGGCTTTGTATTAGGGGCATAGATGTTCAGAATTGAGACTTTGTGTTGATGGATTTCTCCTGAGATGAATATGAAATGACCATCTTCATCTCTTTTGACTAGTTTTGGTTTGAAGTCTAGTTTGTTAGATATTAGGATAGCTACGCCTGCTTGCTTCTTATTTCCATTTGATTGGAAAATCTTTTCCCAACCCTTTACCCTGAGGTAATGTCTATCTTTGGAGCTAAGATGTGTTTCTTGTATGCAGCAGAAGGATGGATTCTGTCTTCGTATCCATTCTGTTAATCTGTGTCTTTTTATAGGTGAGTTAAGACCATTAATGTTGAGGGTGAGTAAGGACCATTGATTGTTGATGGTTGTTTGATTTAGGTTTGTTGTTGGCAGTGGTATTGTGAATATATTTGTTCTGCTTCACCCTAGGTTTCTGGTGTAGTTGGATTATCTGTTGCCTACATTTTTGTGGGCGTAGTTACCTTCCTTGGGTTGGAATTTTCCTTCCAATACTTTCTGTAGGGCTGGATTTGTAGATACATATTGGGAAAATCTGGTTTTGTCATTGAATATCTTGTTCTCTCCATCTATATTGACTGAGAGTTTTGCTGGATATAGTAGCCTAGGCTGGCATCCGTGTTCTCTTAATACTTTTAGAACATCTATCCAGGACCTTCTGGCCTTGAGGGTTTCCATGGAGAAGTCAGGTGTAATTTTGATAGGTCTGCCTTTATATGTTACCTGTCCTTTTTCCTTCGCTGCTCTTAATATTTTTTCTTTATTCTGTATGCTAGGTGTTTTGATTATTATATGTCGAGGGGTCTTTTTTCTTTGGTCCAGCCTATTTGGGGTTCGGTATGCTTCTTGTACTTTCATGGGCATGTCCTTCTTCAGATTTGGAAAGTTTTCCTCGATGATTTTGTTGAATATGTTTTCAGCACCTTTGAGCTGGGCTTCCTCACCTTCCTCTATGCCTATTATTCTTAGGTTTGGCCTTTTCATGGTGTCCCACATTTCCTGGATATTGTGTGTTAAGGATTTGTTGGATTTATGGTTTTCTTTGGTCGATGAATCTATTTCTTCTAGTTTATCTTCTGCGCCTGAGATTCTCTCTTCCATCTCTTGAATTCTATTGGTTATGCTTGTGTCCGTGGTTTCCGATTTTTTGCCCAGCTTTTCAATTTCCAGCTTTCCTTCCATTTGTGTTGCCTTTATTTTCTCAATTTCGGTTTTCAAATCTTGAACCGTTTCCTTCACCTGGTTAATTGTTTTTTCTTGGATTTCTGTACTTTCCTTAAGGAATTTGTTCATTTCTTCCACTTTTTTGTTTGTTTTTTCCTCTATTTCTTTAAGGGATTTTCTCATATCTTCTTTGAGGGCCTCTATCATTTTTATGATGGTGATTTTTAAGTCATACCCTTCTGCTTCCTCTGCTTTGTTGTTGTGTTCCATTCTAGTTGGTGTAGATTCCCTAGATTCTGGTGGTGTCATGTTTGTCTTTCTGTTGTTAGGTGTTCTCTTGTATTGCCTTCTTCCCATAGCTTCTTCCTGTAGGTGTTGGTGGTGTCTCTTCCCTCTCTCTATGGTCCTTCCCAGATGGGCTTATGTGGATCAAAGATTCAATGTCTGTATCTCTGTGTGGTCCAAGCTCTCTAGGAGGCTTCTCTCTGGCCAATAGCCGGGAGAAGAGGACGAGGGCTGGACTGGAACTTGAGAAGTTTTTGCAGGGTAGTGGGATCTCACTGGAAACTGGCGCTCTCCAGCTGAGACCTCGTTCTTTGGCAGGGCCCGGATTTGGGGGTCAAGGATCTTGCCTGCAGGAACTCCAAGTGGACCCGCAGAGATAGGCGGATCTCTGGGAGGGGCCTGGGACTCCAGCAGAGGACTGGAGGCGGGGTCAGGGACCAAGCCGGTGGAAATTACAGGTGGTCCCACGTGGATAGTCAGGTCTCCTTTGTTCGGAGTTGCTCCGAGAGGTCTCCGAAGTAGGGTGGACTGTTGGCTCCACCCTCTGTCCCAGTGCTCAACCAGAGCGGCAGGACCGTAGGTGGGGTAGGGCACAGGGTGGGGGGGGGTAGGCTGGAGGTTGGGATGGGTGGGGGTGTATCAGAGCTCCAAGGGTGCTCTCAAAGGGGACCGGAGACAGGAGCAGCAGGATCAGGGGCCAATCCAGGGAGTTCAGGCGGGGGAGGGGGGAAAGAGGTTGAAGGGGACAGGCAGCCCCGATTGGGCCCAGACTCACCTCTGGCCAATAGCCGGCAGAAGAGGACGAGGGCTGGGCTGGAACTTGAGAAGGTTTTGCAGGGTAGTGGGATCTCACTGGAAACTGGCGCTCTCCAGCTGAGACCTCGTTCTTTTGCAGGGGCCCGGATTTGGGGGTCAAGGATCTTGCCTGCAGGAACTCCAAGTGGACCTGCAGAGATAGGCGGATCTCTGGGAGGGGCCTGGGACTCCAGCAGAGGACTGGAGGCGGGGTCAGGGACCAAGCCGGTGGAAATTACAGGTGGTCCCACATGGATAGTCAGGTCTCCTTTGTTCGGAGTTGCTCCGAGAGGTCTCCGAAGTAGGGTGGACTGTTGGCTCCACCCTCTGTCCCAGTGCTCAACCAGAGCGGCAGGACCGTAGGTGGGGTAGGGCACAGGGTGGGGGGGGTAGGCTGGAGGTTGGGATGGGTGGGGGTGTATCAGAGCTCCAAGGGTGCTCTCAAAGGGGACCGGAGACAGGAGCAGCAGGATCAATTGATGATGATGACATCCTCATGACTGGAGTCATGAGGCCATTCTCCACTGCCAGTTAAATGCTACACCACCTCTTTATTTTGAAGGTTAGTTATTACTGAATTTTTAATTGTTTAAATTATTTAAACGTGGGACAGTGGCATCATCGATTATGATTAGGGTGAAAATACCTGTCAGGGACCAGGTTGGGAAGGTTGTAGACATGGATACAGCAGTTTCTGAATGATCAATGAATCACCCAGAGTACTCGGGTTGCTGGATGATTGAGTCCAGAAGATCCCATGATGCCCTCCGAGAAGTACAAGGACTTCACCGAGGCAGGCACAGTGGTCTGGGTGTTTGACTCCATGCTCTTCCTCCACATCTTCACCTTGGTTGTGATCTACGATGAGAAGGAGTAGTAGCACAAGGAGTTCGGCACCATCACTGATAGTTCGCAAAAGGATGATGACCCAGAACGGAAGAACTGCCCTGCTCTGTCTCTCAGCTCTGCTGGTGATGCCCCTGCTGCAGCCATCTATTCAGCTGATATGAACATTTTACCTACTACTGCTATGCCAGGTATGGGCCCATCATCTCAGGTCCTGCCTCAGCACAACAGAGATTCAGGCACTGGCGATGATGTCAGGCCAACAGACTTCATCAGGCAAGACAGTATGAGTATCTGATCATTAACTTATGGAATTATTAAAAATCAAATTCCATGATGACAACATACTTTATCATGTCTGCCATGTCTGTCCAGGAATTTATGATACAAAAAAGTTCCACTACTTACATATGTAAAGATGTAATTATTAAATTGTTTCATTATATAATCTGTGAACCCTGAAGTTTGGTGCCACCTTGTGTGACTCAAGTGTGACAGATGATCTAACTATCTGGTTATTTCATTCTTCAAATCTGTCTTTTTCTAGTCCAGGAAGAGTGGAGTCTGGACCCACCTTGGTGGTGTTAATTGTCTCTTGGGATTTCATTATTTATTTATTTAAATCAATGTTGATATCATTTTGTTAACTCTCTAGGGGTGAATTATGAGAAATTATCTCATTATTCATTCACTTATTTTTTCAAGTCAATGATTAAAAACTCAATGACCTCTTCAGTTCTGAGCAATCTTGTAGGAGTCACATATAAAACACCATCCCCTTGTTGAATTTTTATTCATTTAATTATGAAAATCTATCACTATGTAATCAGTGATCACTGTAGTTTTGAACCTCCTTATGGGAATCAATCATGCCATACCATCACATCATCTAATACACTTACTTATTGAACTGTAAAATAAAAAATGAAATTAAAATTCATCATTTATTTAACGTATTTGAAAGAAAGATGATGTTATGGACCATACGTCCCTTTTGGAGTCAGATGTTGGGGGGCTTGATGATGTAACATCATCTCATTACTTGATTATGTACCTATTTAAATAGATCATTACATCAGCCATAGCTTTACTACTTTGGTGCCATCTTGTCACTGTTATTATAAAACCCACTAATTCCAATTGTCAAATTATTTTTTAAAATAAATCATTATTCCAGGAAGAGGTCAGTCTGACTCCTCCATGTGAGATTTAAGTATGCACCACCATGTCATTATTCAATAATTTTTCAATATATATTAATTGTTTAAATCGATGAAGATGTGGTCCTTCACGACTGAGGTCTGGTCATTCCTCCCTGCCAGTAAATTGTGTGGCATTATTTACTTATCTAAGTATTACTCCCATGACAGTCACTTGAGTTTGGTTCCATCTTATGAAAGTTAAGTGTGCAGGAGTATCCAATGATTTACTGATTTGATTACATAAATAATGATGGCGCCAACAATTATAGGTTGGGCTGCTGTGCGATTGACACAGCAGGAGATTGGTCCCAGAAGCAGTGCCCAGAGAATGAGGATACTGGGATATCCAGTGATTACTGATTACATAATAATAGATTTTTAATGTTCGAGTGATTAAACTATTTAAAAAACTTTATTGTTTCACATCAACAGTTTCTGAGAGGTTACAACAAAACTGACCCAAGAAGGACACACTCAGCTCCAGTTTAAAAATCGAGTAACTTAATAATCTCATGATCAGAGAATCTTATCTAATATACTCTGTTTGGCTGAAAACATGACACACCACCAACCCTAACTAACTCTAAATATCCATATCATAAAGTGGGGTACAGACCTTAAGAGACAATTATCAATTGAGGAATCAAAAATGACTGAAAGAAACGTAAGACAGTGCTCAAAATCCTTAGTCATCAACCAAATGCAAATCAAAACAACTCTGAAAAACCATGTGAACAAGCTGTTCTAAAGGTAGGAGAATGAAGAAAAGTTCATTTTCTTTTCAGTAAATAGAAAAGTATTATGGTAGAGGCGATTAATGGTACTGTTTACACCCTGGAAATGAGAAAATTGAAGCATAGAACATAGGTTTAAATACTCATAAATGTACTTGAATGGCAGAATGATGCTTTCATTTTCATGCTCATATCACTATAGGCATGTTGTGAGCTTGAGAGACTGGTAAATATGTATAACTCAAAAGAAGAGTCCTGCTTTGTTTTTGTGAGGAAATCAGTGAGGCTGTAAGGTTAGTCCATTGGTGGGTATGTAACTTTAGCACGTGGGAGGGGCACTAGAATGGGACAGAATATTGGATCATAAATGTTGCCTGGCAACCCTGCTTGCCTCCTGGTATCATGGGCCAAGAACCAGAGAGCAGCTTCGATAAACTGTGGGACGTTACAATCTCCCAAGGTAACTATCTCCTAAAACTTTTGATTACAGCATTTGATTCCCCAAAGCAAGTCATAGAATAATGTCTGCAAATTGGCCTACAGCTATTACTGGTTACCCAATTCAAGATTACCTAATATCAGAGAACATAGTTGGTGGAGAAACAGTTCAAAGTCTCGTGTTTATGAAAGCTCTCTCTCCTAAGAAGTAAAACTATGGATTATAAGATAATAAGACTCACAATTATTCATCAAAAGTTGAGTTTTCCGTTGTTAAATTCTTTCAGGAAGGTGATAATCCATTTGTTAGAGTAGACTTAGTGATTATTGGAATGCAGTTCATCTCCCCTGAGGCAGCTGTCCCACATCAAATATGGGGTATCTTCTAAAACCCTGCATGCACAATGACATTTCAGCATTTACACGTTTTACTTCTCAAGTCTGCGATTAAATAAGGGATGAACTTGGGAGTTTCACACAGTCTTGTGGGAGGCAGGTGAGAGACAACTTGTGTCGAGTATGGCAGACCATATCCTTTTCTGATCATATTATTATTTAGTTATTAAAATAGGACATTAGATAATCCATGATCAGTGGATTATTGTTCCACGATGTGGGAGTCACGTATTTTAGACCATCTAAATATTAATTATATAATTAAGTTAATTAAGTAATTAAATTAATGATAACAAGCATTGTTCACGAGTCTGGTTTGGAGCCACCTTATGAAAGTGGATGATGTTACATCAACTCTTTATTTGATTATTTGTAATTAGTTGTATAATTATGTAAACCAATAACCATCTATTCCATGAAGAGTCCTGTGAAGCTCCCTCTTGGGAGTTTATATGCAATGTCATCACATTTTATGATTAATTTTTTCAATTGATGATGATGACATCCTTCATGATTGGAGTCTGGACATGCTTCCCTGCCAGTTAAATGCTACCTCACCTCTCTATTGTGATGGTTAGCTGTTACTGACTTATTTAATTGTTTAAATTAATTGAACGGCAGACAGTGGCATCAGCGATTATGATTAGGGTGAAAATGCCTGCCAGGGACCAGGATGGGAAGGTTGTAGAAATGGAAACGGCAGTTTCTGAATGATCAATGAATCACCCAGATACACGTGTTGCTGGATGATTGAGTCCAGAAGATTCCATGGTGCCCTCCGAGAAATACAAGGACTTCACCGAAGCAGGCACGGTTTTCTGGGTGTTTGCTCCCTGCTCTTCCTCCACATCTTCACCTTGGTGGTGATCATTTAATTAATGTATTTAAAATAAAGGTAATGTTATGGACCATAAGTGCCTTTTGGAGTCAGATTTTGGGAGTTGATGTTGCAACATCATCTCATTACTTCATCATTTAGCTATGTATATAAATCATTCCATCTTCGATAGGTTTAAGACTTTGGTGCCACCTCGTAAGTGTTAATATAAAATGCCAACTAATTGATTGTCGCTTTAAATTTTTAAATACATCATTATTCCAGGAAGAGATCGGTCTGACTACACCATGTGGGATTTAAGTATGCACCACCATGTCATTATTCAATAATTTTTCATTATATATTAATTATTTAAATCGATGAAGATGTTGTTCTTTATGACTGGAGTCTAGCCCTTCCTCCCTGGGAGTTAATCGCGTGGCATTATTTACTTTTCTAAGTACTACTTCCTTGAAAATCACTGGAGTTTCATTCCATCATATGAAAGTTAAGTATGCAAGTCTATCCAATTATTATCTTATTTGATTGCATAAGTAATGATGGTGTCATCCGTCATTTGAGTGCTGTGTGATTGACACAGCAGGAGACCGGTACCAGAAGCAGTGCCCAGAGAATGAAGGACACTGCATTATCCAGTGATAACTGATTATGTAATCATAGATTTTTAACAATAGAATGATTACACGATTTAAAATAACTGTGCTGGTTCGCATCATCCGTTTCTGAGAGCTTGCTACAGAACTGACCCATGAAGGACACAGTCACCACCGATTTTAGAAATGGAATAATTGAATAATCTCCTGATCAGGGAATCTCATCAAATGAACTCTGTCTGGCTGATAACATGACACACCATCAACAATAAATAACTCTAAATAACCATATTAGAAAGCATGGTACAGGACTTAATATAGAACTATCAATTGAGGAATCCAAAATGACTGAAATAAACATAATACAGGGCTCCAAATCCTTAGTCATCAGCCAAATGCAAATGCAAACAACTCTGGGAAAAGATGGGATCAAGCTCCTCTAAAGTTAAGAGACTGAAGAGGAGTTTATTTTCAATAAAGAGAAAAGTATCATGTTAGATGTGATTAATTTTATTGTTTCCATCTAGAAATGAGAAAATTGAAGCATAGAAAACAGGTCTAAAATACTCATAAATGTACTTGAATGGCATAATGATGCTTTTGTTTTCATGCTTTTGTCACTATAGTCATGTGGTAGCTTGAGAGACTGGTAAATATGTAGAACTCAAAAGAAAGAGCCCTGCTTTGTTTTTGTGAGAAAATCAGTGAGGTTGTAAGGTTAGTTCATCGGTGGGTAGACTACTTTTAGCATGTGGGAGGGGCACTAGAATGTGACAAAATGTTGGTTCATAAATGTTGCCTGGCAACCCTGCTTGCATTCTGTATCCTGATATCATGGGCCAAGGGCCAGAGAGCATCATCAAGAAAGAGTTATCATGGGACATTACAGTGTCCCAAGATAAAGATCTCCTAAAACTATTTATGACAGCATGTGATTTGCCTAAACAAGTCATAGCCAAATCTTTGGAAGTTTGCCTACAGCTTTTACTGGTTACCAAATTCAAGATTACCTAATTATCAGAGAACATAGTCTGTGGATAAACATTTCCAAGGCTTCTGTTTATGGATGATCTCTCTCCTAAGAAGTACAACTATGGAACAAAAGATAATAAGACTCACAATTATTCATCAAAAGTTGAGTTTTCCATTGTTTACTTCCTTCAGGAAGGTGATAATCCATTTGTTAGATTAGACTTAGTGATTATTGGATTTCAGTTGATCTCTTTTGAGGCAGCTGTCCAACATTAAATATGTGCTATCTTCTAAAAACCCTGCATACAAAATGACATTTCAGCATTTAAACATTTTATTACTCAACTCTGAGATTAAATAAGGGATGAATCTGGGAGTTTCACACAATCATATGGGATTAAAGTGAGAGCCAATTGTGTCGAGTATGGCAGACCATTTCATCCTCTAATTATGTTGTAATTTGATTATTAAAATAGGACATTAGATAATCCATGATCAGTGCATTGTGATTCCACGATATGGCAGGCAATTATTATAGACCATCTAATTATGAAGTACATAGCTAAAATATTTAAATTAATCACAACAGCATCGTTCTCGAGTCTGGTTTGGAGCCACGTTAGGGAACTGGATGATGCTACATGAACTCATTATTTGATTATTTAAATATATAAAACAATGTTTATATCATCCATGACACCTGGAATTTGGAGCCAGAGATCATCTAATTACAGAATTAAAGTATAAAAATTGACAATTTGTGTTAATACCCCAGATAATGTAAATATCTCTATAGTTATGTAAACCAAAAATCCTCCATTAACTTCACAAAAGCTCCCTCTTGTGGAGTTAATGCATAATATCATCACATTTTAGGATTCATTGTTACAGTTGATGATGTTGGCATTCTTCATGACTACAGTCTGGCCATGCTTCCCTGTCAGGTAAGTGCTACATCACCACTTTATTGAGACAGTTAGCTATTACTGACTTATTAATTCTTTCAATTATTTAAATGACAGTCATTGCCATCACTGATTACCATTAGGATGCAAATATCTGTCAGGGACAAGGTTAGGAAAGTTGTAGACATGGGCAGAGCATTTTCTGAATGATCTATGCATCTCCTAGGGGACTAGGGATACTAAATGATTGAGTCCAGAAGATTGCATGGTGCCCTCCGAGAAATACCAGGACTTCACCAAGGCCAGCATGGTGGACTGGGTGTTGACTACCTGCTCTTCCTACACATCTTCATTCACATCAGTTGTGATCTATGATGATAAGAATTAGTGGCACAAGGAGATCGGCACCATCACCGAGACCTCGCAAAAGGATGACGACCCAGAACCCGGAATGGGCCAATTACCTCAGTTCCTACAGCAACACAATAGAGATTCAGGAACTGGTGAGTATACCAGGCAAACAGAATTCACCAGGCCAGACAGTATGATTATCTGAAGATTAACTTATGGAATTTTAAAATTCCCTGACTACACCATACTTTTTCATATCTGGCCAGTCTTCCCATGAATTGATGATACAAAAAAGGTCAACAACTTACTACTTTAAAGATGTAATTATTAAATTGTTTCATTATATAATCTGTGAACTCTGAAGTTTGGGGCCACCTTGTGTGACTCAAGCGTGACAGATGATCAAACTATATGATTATTTCACTATTCAAATCTGTCTTTTTCTTCTCCAGGAAGAGTGGAGTCTGGATCCATCATGTTGGTGTTAAATTGTCTCTTGTGATTTCATTATTTATTGATTTATTTAAATCAATGTTGATATCATTTGTTATCTCTCCAGGGGTGAATTATGAGAAATTATGTCTTTATTCATTCAATTTTTTATTCAAATCTATGATTAAGAACTCAATGTCTTTTCAGTATTGAGCAAGCTTTTAGGCTTTATAAATAAAACACTATCCACTTGTTTAGTATTTACTCATTTGATTATGAAAATCTGTCAGCATGTATTCAGTGATCACTGGAGTTTTGAGTCTCCTCATGGAGTCCATCTTGCCAGACCATCACATTATCTAATACTATAATTACTCATTTATCTGAGGAAATAGGAAATTAAATATTAATTCATCATTTAATTAACGTATTTAAATACAGGTAATGTTCTAGACCGTAAGTCCCTTTTGGACATTGGATCCCTTCAGTTTTGATCAATATTGTAGGAGTCACGTACAAAACACCATCCACTTGTTTAATTTTTATTCATTTAATTATGAAGATCTGTCATTTTTTATTCAGTGATCACTCGAATTTTGAATTACTTTGTGGGAGTCAGTCATGCCAGACCATCACATCATCAAATACTACACTTACTTATTTAACTGTAAAATAGGGAAAATAAATAATAATTCATCATTTAGTTAACGTGTTTAAGGTAAAGATGATGTTATGGACCATAAGTCCCTTCTGGAGTCAGATTTGGGAATTGATGATGTAACACCATTTCATTTCTTGATTATTTAGCTATTTCAATAGATCCTTTCATCAGACATAGTTTTACGAATTTGGTGCCATCATGTCAGAGTCAATATAAAACGCCTACTAATTAATTATCAATTTAATTTTTAAATAAATCATGATTCCAGCAAGGAATCAGTCTGACTTCTCCATGTGGGATTTAAGTATGCACCACCATGTCATTATTCAATTATTCTTCATTATATCTTAATTATTTAAATCTATGACTATTTCCTTTTCCTGCTTATATAACTATAGGTTTGTTGTAGCTTGAGAGACTGGTAAATATGTATAACTCAAAAAAGAGCCCTGCATCGTTTTTGCGAGAAAATCAGTGAGGCTATAAATTTAGTCCATCATTGGGTATGCTAATTTTAGCATGTGGGAGGTGAACTAGAAAGTGACAGAATGTTGGATCATAAAGGTTGCCTGGCAACAATGCTTGCATTCTGTATCCTGGTATCATGGGCCAAATACCAGAGAGCAGCTTCGATAAAGTGTTATCATTGGACATGGAAAGCTTCCAAGATAACTAGCTCCTAAAACGTTTAATGTCAGCAACTCATTACCCTAACCAAGTCATAGCCAAATCTCTGGAAGCTTTCCTACAGCTATTACTGGTTACCCAATTCAAGATTACCTGATATCGGAGAATATAATCTGTGGAAAAACTGGTCAAAGACTTCTGTATATGAATGTTCTCTCTCCTAAGAAGTAACTATGGTTTAAAAGATAATGAGACTCACAATTATTCATCAAAAGTTGAGTTTTCCATTGTTAACTTCCTTCAAGAAGGCGAAAATCCATTTGTAAATGTAGGCTTAGGGATCGTTAAAGATCTATTATTATGTGATCAATAATCAATTAATATCCCAGTGTCTGTCATTCTCTGTGCACTGCTTTTGATACCAATCTCCTATATGTGTCAATCACACAGCAGCCAAACCCATAATGGATGGTACCTGCATTATATAGGTAATCAAATAAGTAAATAATTTGAAAGTCATGCATACTCAACTTTCATAGGATGGAACCAAACTCCAGTGATTGTCCAGGAGTAATACTTAGATAATTAAATATGCCACACATTTAACACCCAGGGAGGAATGGACAGACTCCAGTAATGAAGGACAACATTTTCATCGATTTTAATAATTAATATAAAATGAAAAATATTTGAATGATGACATGGTAGTGCATAATTCTCTTCCTGGAATAATTATGTATATAAAAACTTAAATTGCTAATTAATTAGTTGGAGTTTTATATTAACTCTGACAAGATGGCACCAACCTCGTAAAACTATTTCTGATGCAATGGTCTATTTAAATAGCTAAATAGTCAAGTACTGAGATGATGTCACATCATCAGCTCCAAAAATCTGACTCCAAACTATCTTACGGTCCAAAACATCACCTTTATTTTAAATATGTTAATTAAATGATGAATTAAGATTTAATTTCCTAATTTCACAGTTAAGTAAGTTTAGTATTACATGTTGTGTTGGTCTGGCATGATTGACTCCCATAAGGAGCCCCAAATCTCATGTGATCCCTGAATAAATAATGACAGATTTTAATAATTAAATGTAAAAATTAAACAAGTGGATGTTTTATATGTGACTTCTACAAGATTGCTCAAACCTGAAGAGATCATTGAGTTTTTAACCATAGATTTGAACAAAAAAATGAATGAATGAGATAATTCCTCGTAATTCAGTCCTAGAGAGATAACAAATGATATCCCCATTTATTAAATAAATAAATAATGAAATCACAAGAGACAATTAAGACCAACAAGGTGGTTCCAGACTCCATTCTTCCTGGAGTAGTAAAAGACAGATTTGAATAATGAAATAATCAGATAGTTAAATCATGTGTCACAATTGAGTCACACAAGGTGGCACCAAACTTCAGGGTTCACAGATTATATAATGAAACAATTTAATAATAACAATTTTAAATATGTAAGTAGTTGAACTTTTTGTATCATCAATTCCTGGGCAGACAGGGGAGACATGATAAACTATGCTGTCATCACGGATTTTTAGAATTCCATAAGTTAATAATCAGATAATCATACTGTCTTGCCTGGTGAACCCTGTCAGCCTGACATCATCACCAGTGCCTGAATCTCTGTTGGGGTGTGGCAGTACCTGAGATGATGGGCCTATACTTGGCATATCAGTAGTTGCTAAAATGTTGCTATCAGCTATAAAGATGGCTGCAGGAAAGGCATCACCCGCAGAGCTGAGAGAGAGATGTTCTTTCATGTTCTGAGTCGTCATCCTTTTGCCAGGTCTTGGTGATGGTGCCGACCTCCTAGTGCCACTCCTTCTTCTCATGGTAGATCTCAACCGATGTGAAGATGTGGAGGAAGAGTAGGTAGTCAAAACCCAGGCCACCGTGCTGGCCTTGGTGAAATCCTTGTACTTCTCGGAGGGCACCGTGCAACCTTCTGGACTCAATCATCCAGCATCCTTAGTAATCTGGGTGATGCATAGATCATTCAGAACCTGCTATTTCCATGTCTACAATCTTCCTAACCATGTCCCTGACAGATATTTGCACCCAAATGGTAATTGATGATGTCATTGTCCATCGTTTAAATAATTTAAATAATTAAATAATTAAATAACTGTCACAATAAATAGGTGATGTAGCATTTTACTGGCAGGGAAGAATAGCCAGTCTCCAGTCATGAAGGTCATAATCATCATCAATTGAAACAATGAATCATAAATTGTGATGATATTGCACATTAACAGCCCAAGAGGGAGATTTACAGGACTCTTTATGGAATAGTGGAGTAATGGTTTGCTTAATTATACAAATATTTACATTATCTTGGGTATTAACATGAATTGTCAATTAAAATACTTTTATTATGTAATTAGATGATCTGAGGCACTTGACCCCACAAGGTAGGATGAAATTCCAGGTGTCATGGATGATATAATCATTGTTTTGTATAACTAAATAGTAAAATAATGGATGTCACATAATCCACTTCCCTAAGGTGGCTACAAACCAGACTTGTAAACAATGCTGTCATCATTTATTTAAATAATTTAATCACATAATTAATATTTACATGGTCTAAAATACTTGAGTCCCACATTGTTGAACAATAATCCACTGATCATTGATTATCTAATGTCCTATTTTAATAATTAAATAATACCATAATCAGATGATGAAATGGTCTGCCATAGTCGACACAACTTGTCTCTCACTTGAGTCCCAAAAGATTGTGTGAAACTCCCTGCTTCATCCCTTAGTTCTTCAGAGAGTTGAATAATAAAATGCTGAAACGTCATTGTGTATGCAAGGTTTTAGGTGTCTCATTTTTAATGTTGGACTGCTGCCACAAAAGAGATGAACTGCAATCCAAATATCCCTCAGTCTACTCTAACAAATGGATTATCACCTTCCTGAAGAAAGTTAACAATGGAAAACTCACCTTTTGATGAATAATTGTGAGTCTTATTGTCTTTTAATCCATAGTTGTACTTCTTAGGAGAGATAGCATTCATAGGCAGAAGTCTTTGAACTGTTTCTCCACAAACTATAAAATCTTATATTGGGTAGGCAAACTTCCAGAGATTTGGCTATGACTTGGTTAGGGGAAACAAATGCTCTCATTACAAATTTTAGGAGATAGTTATCTTGGGAGAATGTAATCTCCCATAATAACACCTAAAATATCTCCATCTAATATGGTATCTATTTTGTTGTTTCTCTTCATTCCAAAACTCAGTCTTCTTGATGTCACTTATTCTCCTCTCCCATCTTCTTCTCCTCTTTCTCCTAACTCTTCCTCCTTTTAGCCCATGCTCCCAAATTTCTCTGCAGACCTTGTTCCTTTCCACTACTCTGTGGAGGCAATGATAGGCCTTTTTTTGGGTGAAGTCTGAACTGAGGTGAATCCAGTGGAATGTCCCCATTTACACCCTAGTGCAGTGCTTTTAATGGTGCTACCTAACACTGGCAGGACTGGAACCAGCATCTCTCCACATGCAGCTCAATGTTAATGCTGAGGCTTTACACAAAGTGATGCTCTACAGAATGGCACCTAAGGGGAACTTGTAAACCACACCTCCTCCTAAAAGCAATCCCACCAACTCCTGAATCCTTCCTCCCCATATCATTCCTGGCAAGAAGGAAGAAGCCTTACTTAAAACAACACTGGCATACCCACGGAGCCTAGATTGTTGCATGGAAACCCTACTGGCTTCTGTATCTATACAAAGAGTTTAAAATATGTGGTAGCCCTGATCCAAACACTGCCCTCAAGTTCTTTGCATTTTCTGCTCATTTAGTCCTGTTACTCAGCAAATCAGAGCTTCAAACATAGCCACCAGTAATAGGGGAGGGTATTCCCCCAGCTTTATATACAGTGCCTTTGGTACAGAGCATAAAACCAGAAGGTGGAGAAGCTTGGGGTGATGTCTCTGTTACTCCCATTATCTCTCTTTCATCTCCCTCTCTCTCATGATCTCTCTCTCTTGGGTTGCAGATTACATTTGTGATCTGTGAAACATTTGTCACTTATCTTGTGTCTAGGGAACTTAGTAAGACCCAGTTCAACAAAAATCCATTTTGTTTGTTGAAAATAAAGTTTGAAGGCTAAAATCTCCATCAAAATGTTTGCATGATTTTGATTTTGTCTTTCATGAGTTCTTCCCTATCACTTCATATCAACATGATAGACAAAGGATGTCTGATATGTACAGGGTTAGAGATGCGGACAAGAAAATATATGGAAAGTTCATTGCCAGGACCTATGCCAGGATTATGAGAACATTCTGTATTTCCTGCTTCAAGAATAACTCAAGGGTCTAACATTCTTGGGAACAAGTGTGATCAGACACAAAATCCATGCACTGGCATCACATAATTGACATTAAATGAACCCTTTAACGAAACATGTTTTCACCTGTGAATATTTAATATTGTGAGTTTCCTACAATATGAATTGCTTTATGTTATGCAAAGGAAATGTGTAGGATTTGAATTAAGGACATCAATCCTTTCAATGAGGTTTTCTATGTTGTTAAAGTAATGAGTGTGTTGGTAGCCAGCCTTGAGTCACATAATCTTGCAGAATTACTTACACCTTAAAACGTTAATTGAGCCTTATCTTGCTAAAACAGAAAACTCCTTAGCAAATAGTCTGTTCCACTCACCACAGGAACTGAGATGCACCATACACCAGGAACTGAGAAGAGCAGATGTTCATGGTCTGATGTTTATGGCCTGGGACAACCAGAGCCCCAAAGTCGGTACAGTTACCCTCCCCAATTGCTCCTCACTTTGCTTTAAAAAATCCTCTTTTTGCCTAATAAACTTAGGCCTTGACAAGCATTGCTTGGTCTTGTTCCTTCTTTCTCTCCCATTATTTTCAGGTTCTAGCCCACCTCAACCCACAAATAACTAGGCCCTGCTGGTGGGAGCAATTGATGCTCAACATCCTGCTTGAGGGAGGGCTTTTACAAAAAGGAGTCCCCCAACCCTGAAGAAAGTCGGTAGTGGGCACAGAGAACAGTGCAGGACCTGCAGACCTGCGAGCTGCAACAAGGCTATTTGGAATCTGTCCTCAATGCTCATGATCACGCTGATTTCTGGTGAGTTCCCACTCATTCTGTTCAGTAATAATAGGTCAATATTTGTCCAAGGGAGTGAAGTTCATTAGGGACTTCAAGGCTTCCTTTCGAGAAACAGGAATTAGACTTTCATATAAAGAGTTAGCAAGTTTCTTTGCTTTTGTTTCTAAAAAATTGTCCTTAGGTTATTCTTGAAGGACCAGATATTCACCCCCTGATATGGCAAAATGTGGGTGAGGATCTTAATAGACTACTTAAGGAGGCTCTAAACATTAGGGACTACTGCTGTGGCTAACACCCAGCCAGGTGTATGAAAAAATTGATACAGCCTGTCAGAAACTGCTGAATTTATTGAAATTTGTTCAGATTTTGAATGCTCATAATTTAAGGGTTATCTAAGCAGCCATATTAAAAGTGGTTTCAATTAAGGATGTTTTATTTCAACAAAATAATCTTGTTCTAAAGAAATGGAGAGCTGAAAAATGTATGTATACTATCTATGTATGGTATGACCACAAATGTGGGTGTCTGAATTGTGATTTTGAATATGTGAATGTGTGAATCCCAACAATAGGTACTACTTGAATTGCTTGGGATATACAAAAAAACAAACAAAACAAAAAAACAAAAACAAAAAACAAGAAAACCAAACAAACAAACAAACAAAAAAAAAAACAGTACACAGAGAGAGAGAGATATCAGGTCATATCTTAATTTAAAGGGTTGGAGATCTGCATCTCCCATAACCGTCTTGCAGAGTGAAACAATAGGAAATGGTCAAAGCCAGAATGGCCTGAGAGCCAGAGCAATCTGTATGGATGTCTCAGAAGAGTTTAACAGAGGAGAGAATAAAGAAATCTTCCTAAATTTTGGTGGTTAAAAAAGAAATTGAAAGAATGGAGTTTGATATAAGATTTGAGAAAAGCTATTAAAAGGAGGCCTCTGGAAACTGCAGGCTCTGTTAGGCCCCACCTGGAGATGTGTCAGTGAAAATGCAAATGAGACCTTGTCAGCTATTGAGAAAAAGCCTCTGGGAACTGTGGACCCTGTAGCCCCTCCCCACCCCACCCCACCCCTGCACCTAGAAAGGTGTCAGTGAAAATGCAAATGAGACCAGGTCAGCTAATGAAAGCTTTATAGGTCAAAGTAGAAAGTTTTCAAAAGTATTTGGGACTTATGTTACATCCTAAAGAAATTAGGCCTCAAAGATTAGAAATTAGAAAAGATAGCTTATAATCATTGAATGATTTTCAGAAGTTATTTAGGAAATATTGTAATGGTTGCATCCTTTTTTAAGAAGCACCTACTGGTGATTTGTAACCTTAAAGAAATATCCTGAAAGGAGATAGTGATCCCAATTCACCAAGACAGCTAACAGAAGAGAGTAGACAAGTTCTCTTACAATTGGAGAATGCAATCCAGCATCAGCAGATATGCTGTATTGACTATGCAAGACCATGGGAGGCTTATGTCCTTCCCACACAGCACAGTCAGAATTCTTTCTGTCTTATGGCAAAGGCGACTATTGTTATGGTGGCATTTACCTGTTTCCTCAGTTAAAGTGTTAAATCCTTATTTTAAAGCAGTAGCTTGTCTGGTACAAAATGCTGTATTTAGACTAAGAGATATTTTGCCAGATAACTAAGCATAATACATGTTCCCTATACCAAATATTAAGTTAATAGTTATTTCTAAATCGTTACAACCAGCAATTAACAGGCAAAGAATGTTTACTTAGATGGTGAGTAGTTACCTCCCCTTTTCTGAGAGTGGGCTCAGGGGCCAGCCCTGGCACTCCTGATTTAAAGACTTAATTTTCTTTTATCATTAGAAGTTTTCTTTCTCTGTATATATTTAGGGCCTAAGTTTTCAAGCTTTTATTATTTATAATTTTTGGTCCATCAGGTTTGCTCAGTTTTTGGAAAAATTTGATAATAAGTTCATAGACATTATAATTTGTACTAATACATCATTTTGTATTCCCTAAAATTGTAAAGAGTAATCCTGTTTTTAAAAAAAATGCTATGTTAGTTTCTCCTGATAGTTGTTCTGATGGAAAAGCAGCTTATGTTATTTATTGATGGGAATAGAATATGTAGTACAGACAGATCCAGCTTAAGCTCAGATAGTTGAGTTACAAGCTATTGCAATCTTTTTTTCAGTTTCTAATGAAAGATTCATCTATACTGATAGTCATTATATTTTCAGAGCTCTTCGAGTTATAGAGACGGTTCCATACATTGAAAGTAATAATCAGGTTAAATTACTGTTTGAGCATAGTGTCATTCATCAAATAAAGGCATA
This sequence comes from Phodopus roborovskii, assembly GCF_943737965.1. Taxonomy (NCBI): domain Eukaryota; kingdom Metazoa; phylum Chordata; class Mammalia; order Rodentia; family Cricetidae; genus Phodopus; species Phodopus roborovskii. Next base: position 17,206 of record NW_026126065.1, on the reverse strand, counting down.
TTGCTTTGTGGGTCATATAAGAGCTCATTCAAACCTTCCTGTTCTACTGGTAAAAGTAATGAGTCAGATGACAGTCCCTTTATCTCAGGTAGAATTAGCTCAGCAGTCACATAGCTTTCATCATCAAAATAGTAATAGTATAAGGAAACAGTTTGGTTTAAGTAGAAAGATGCTGAAGGCCATTCAGGTTACTTCCAGCCCTGTATCCTGCCTGTACTCTCCCCTAAATTGTGGGGATGGGGCCTCTTGCAAGAGATGGGAGTTGTCCTTATTACCCAAACCCTCACCCAAGGCACTCTGCCAAGAGACAAAGCTCTCCAAATGATATGTAAAATGGGCTGGGACAAACAACAAGTGACAGGTAAGCTGGAGCAAGGAAAATTTTGCTCTGTGGCCACACTCCCATTAGACACTCAAGGAGATAGAAAATGATTTAGCCATTTTAAGGAGGGTTGCTTTTGCACTGCCAGCCCCCGTTCCTATTGCATGGATTTCTGACATCCAATGTGGATGGAACAATGACTCTGAACCGCAGAAAAACTTCTTGTGGCTTCCCATCTAGTTAAAGAACTACTGGAGGAAAAACATGTGATCCCCTACACCTCTCCCTGAAATTCCCCTATATTTGTGATTGAAAAGGCTTCAGGAACATGCAAGTGATGTGTGCCCACAATATTTACCAGTAACTAATACAGGAGTAAATCCCCAGCCCTGCTTCCTAATCATTTATGCCAAATGGATGTTACTCATATTGCAAAATTTGGCAGATTAAAGTATGTTCATTTAACAGTTGATACATATTCAGGCTTCTTAATGGCCAATGCAAAAACTGGAGAAGCCATTAAGCATGTGATAAGTCACTGTTTAAAATGTTTTACTTACATGGGAGTTCCAAAAAATTATAAAGACAGACAATGGTCCTGGATATACTAATAAAGCGTTTCAATGTTTTGTGCCCAATAAAAAATAAATCATATAACAGGCATTTCTTATAATACTCAAGAGCAAAGAATTGTGGAGCATCCTCATAGCTCCTTAAAAATGCAACTTATTAGGAGAAGGGATTAATGTCCCCAGTCTCCACATGATTCTAAATCATGCACTCTTCATTTTAAATTTTTTGAATATGGATACCTATGAGCAATCTGTGGCAGACAGATTCTAATATGATGGAACTCAAGAGACATTTACTCAAGTCAAATGGAAAGATCCATGCACGAGATTATGGAAAGAACCCAACCCTGTCCTAATATGGGGTTGAGGGGGCTTGGCAAATTTGTGTTTTCTGGCAGGAAGAAGATGAGGCCCAGTGACTGCCAGACTATTTGGTGAGATGTGTGGAACAGAGGAAAACCAGCCCTGAGACCTTGGAAGCATAACTACCCCCCTTCTGGCTCTCTTTCAGGGGTCATTCTCTAGAACAGGCAAGGCTTAAACCTATGGTATTTACAACAAGGAGGAATTTGTGCAGCACTCAAAGAGGAATGTTTCTTTTATGCTGGTAAGAGTGGCTTAGTGAAAGACAGCTTAGATATAGTACAGAAAAGTCTTGAGGAATGTAAAGGATAGTGGGGACAGACCGAGTCCTGGTATAAAAATTGGTTTTCCACCTCCCCTTGGCTTTCTCCCTTGCTTCCTTCTTTCCTGGGACAATTTGTAGGATTATTGCTGACATTTGGGCCTAGGGCATTCCAGAAATTAACTTGATTGATCAAAACTCAAATTGTATCCATGATTGAAAAACCTATTTCTTTACACTACCATCAGCTTTTGGTAAAGGAATAGAACTCCGCTGAGGAACCTTTTGAGGATGGTGACAATGCCACTTCTGATCCCCCTAGACAAGGACTTGATTTCACAGGACTTGAACAACAGAGGACCTGGTTCCCTCAAATATGGAGATGTCAATGACAGAAATATCATGGTGTCACAAATCAGATGCAGGACCTCCTATTTGGCTGTAGGTCCCTCAATGAAGGGAGTAGCAAAGGGCCCTCTCTCAGGATCCCACTCCTCTTGCCTGAGTTTCTTGCCTGGTTTTTGACCATGTCCTTGAGTCCTGAAGGTGCATGCACCCTATGTAGCCTAAGTCAGAGCTCCTACCCATTCGTCACATAGTGACAAGCACATCCCCAGTGTATCGATTGTGGGAGCCCACCACATAGCTTAAGACAGACCCTCCAGAAAAAATAATAAAATAGGGGGAGATGTTGGGAGCTGCACTCGAGTCACAGCAAGCCTTGAGTCACATACTCTTGTAGAATAACTTACAACTTAAAACTCTATTTGAGCCTTATCTTGGTAAAACAGAAAATTGCTTAACAAGCAGTCTGTTCCACTCACCCCAGGAACTGAGATGAACCAGACTATAGGAACTGAGATAAGCAGACGTTTATGGTCTGATATTTATAACCTGGGATGATTACCAGAGCCCCAGATTCGGAACAGTTAGCCTTCCCCAATACCTCCCAGCTTTGCTTTAAAAACTCCTCTTTCTGGATCTAATGGGCACCCAGACTGATAACTGGGAAGCCAGTATGGGACTGACACAGGCCCCCCAGAAGGGCGGAGCAGTCTAAGTGACCTCACACAATGGAGCCAGGATGTATCCCTGGTGCACAAAAGGGAACACATCCCCCATGGACAGATAACTGCCTTAACCTAGAGACAAGAGAGAAGCCCTAGTCCCTACTTCAAATGACCTGTCAGATCTACATGACCCCAACTGGATGGCATTCCCCTACATATGGAATTGGGGTGAGGGATGGGAGGGGAGGGTGGTTAGAGAGCATGTGATAGGGCAGAGGGTGTAAAAGGGAAAAAAGGAGGGAGCAAGGAATGGAGGGAGGGAGGGAGAGAGGGAGAGGGAACTGGGATCAACATGTAAAATAATAAATTAAATTACCAACAAAAAAAAAAAAAAATGCTTTGACTCCAAAATTTAAGTTGAAGAACAAGTTACTGGGGAAAAGGATTTCTATTTTTGTTTCCACAGAAAATGAAAAGATGTGGATTCCTTCCAGACTAATGTGGTTTGATCAAGCCAGACCACCTAAAAAGAGTACTTAGGTGATCCTACTTTCAAAACAGCTGGATAAAGCAGCCTTACAGTCTGCAGCCAGGATTTGTGAAACTTCTTCGAATCTCCCATGACAGTGCCCCTTACCAGCAGGAAGTAGTTTGGAAAGAACAACGCCCAAATTCACAAACATTGCCTATAAATGGTTGTTTTCGTTTAAATGGACTTGGTTATATAAAATAATTAAAAAAATAAGACAAAAGACACACACAAAAAGAGAAATTCTTAACAAACAAGTGAGACAATGTATGATAAAAAGGTTTATGTATAGGAAGAGTTTGAAGAAGATATGAGCAGATGGAAAGATTTCCAATACTCATGATCAATAGCATTAAGCCAGTCAAAAGGACATCCCACTAACAACAATTTACAATTCACCACAATACCCATAAAAATTACAGCACACTTCATCAAAGACTTATAAAGTAGAATTTGAAACTTCATATGAATAACAAAAAAATATAGGTAAAACATCAGTTAAGGAATACCATGGCACTGCCAGGGAAACAGACATGTTCAACAATGGAATGGAATTAAAGACTCTAGCATCAATCAAAACACAGGTGCACACTTGATTTCTGATAAGGAAATTAAGAAATACAAAATGGGAAAAAAAACACAGCACCTTCAACAAATTGTACCAGTGAAACTGAATTTTTGCATGAAGAATTGAAATAGATTCATATAGATCCCCCTGCACAACACTCAAGTCAAGCGTGTGAAAGTCCCCAACAGAAAATCAGACACACTGAAGCAGAAACAAGACCAAGTGGGGAAAAGCCTTGAATACATTGGCACAGGGGACAACTTTCTGAATAGAAAAACAATTAATAAATGGGACACCATGAAACTGCAAGGATCGTGTAAGACCAAGGACACTCTATCAGGCAAAAGGTCAGCTTAAGAAATGGGGGAAAATTTTTAACAACTCCACATCCAGTAGAGGTGAAATAAAAGTAAATAAAGAACTAAAAAATTCTAAACGTTGTATGCTGTGAAAAAATGTTTTCTGTATAATATGAATTTGTTTTACTCTCAGTCGTTAAAACCGAGCTCAAAATACTATTGCAGGGCATGAAGAGATTGGTGGCGGGACCAAACTAGGATAATTCAGGAAAAAAGGGTGGAGTCAGTGAAGTCATGGACCAGAAAAAAGGTAGCAAGAGAAGATGAACAGGCTAATGTCATGAACCCTGGGCATCACATAAACTAATAGAAATGGGTTAATTTAAGTTAGAAGAGCTAGTTGGTAATAAGCTAGAGCCATGTATAATTGATATAAGCCTCAGTGTCTTTATTGGAGAGCTGCAGGTAGAACAAAACACCTGCCTACATTTAAAAATCTAAATAATCCAAATAAAAAATGGCATATGTATGTAAGCCAAGATTTCTGAGCAGATATATGACAAGTAGCTAAGAAACAGTTAAAGGAATGTTTGACACAATTAGCTATCAGAGAATTCCAAATGAAAACTACTTTTTGATTCCATCTTACAACTTTGAGAATGGTAAATATTAAACATGTAAGTGACAGCTCATGCTGGTAAGGAAGGTAAGCAAGGACAACAAGCCTCCACTCCTTTTAAAAGTGCAATTTAATACAGCCTTTAAGGAAATAAGTATCATCATTCTTCAGAAAACTGAGAGTATATTTATGTCAATGTCCAGCTGTACCACCCTTAGTCATAAACCCAAAAGTTGTTCCCTTCTACCACAATTAACACCAAGGTTTTATCCATTATAACCATAAACTGGAAAGAACCAAGTATTCCCTTAACTGGAGAACTGATTTTAAAAGAAATGGGGTACATTTACACAATATGATATATACTCAACTGTAAAAGCTCTGGCATAAAAAAAAAAAATGATTGCCTCATTTCTCAGTGCTAATGTCAACTATCAAAAAGCAGGGAATCTGAACTCCTCCTTACCCCTCCCTTTTTGTTCTATTACCACCACTGCCTTACAGTTGGTAAGGGAACACCATTCATACACAGGTCCATCTTCATGGGTAAGTCCACCATAAATGCTGGAGGGATTGGAAGTAGCAGGTTCACTGTGGTATTTTTTTCTTTTCACACAATACTCAATGTCCTGCCTGGACGCAATGCAAACTGTCTTCCCAGGATTAAGCAGCTGTATAAAATTACAAACAACTCCTCAATTAAATAGTGTGAGGCAAGCTTGAGCCCTAGGACTCATTAATCTAAACAACTGGTTCCCAAGTTTCCTAATGCTGTGTCACTGTAACACAGTTAGTTCTTCCTGTTCTGGCAACTATAAAATAGCTGTCACTACTACCTCCTAACTATAATTTTGTTACTATTATGAATCATAAACATCTGTGTTTTCTGACTCTAAACATCAATACAGGAGATCACCCTAATTGGAAACTGAATACCGAGTAGTGAAAGCTTCCCTCCCTACATTGCACACACAGCAATTCTGTGTTGTCATTCACATGGAAGGAACGAATACATGTGGGAAAATAACCCAGAAAGCCACTCAACCTACACCATCATGCCCTTCTTTTAATGGAGACCCATGAATCTCACTGCCTTAAGCTGCAAGTTGTAATCTCACCATTGCCTAGAGTGTTTTTCCCTGAAGTGTATACAGTGCACTGTTTTTCTTCTTAGGTTCTGAAACAAGAAGCCATGCTCCACATGAAAATCCTTTATGATTTTTTTTTTTTTTTTTGGTCAGGGCCTTGGACACAGCCTTATGTTGTATAGACTGGTAATTTTAGAACTCTGCGATGCTACAGACTAGCAATCCAAGAATTAAGGTTGTTTAGTCAAGAAGATAATGAGGGCAATGACTTGTTATGCTACAGACAGGGTTCAAGTGACATCAATCAATAAACCTGGCTTTTCCTCCCATCCGTTTTTCAGAAAACCTGGAGATATACTGTTCTAGAATAAATTACACTTTAACTTACAACAGGATTTATTGTTTGGTTCAACCGTGTTATGAACCTTGAACAGCACTTTAGAGGACTGTTCTTTGATGTTCAGTTGGCATTTCACTGGTTGTAAAATCAGGATTTTCTCTTTCATTATGGAAATGCAGCTCAAATGCTTTTAATCCTGATGAAAAAAACATTTACATCTTAACATATCAATTTCTAACAGGTGTGGTTAGCATACAGGTCAAATAATTCTGGGCTATTCAGGAAGCAGCCCTAAATTATCTAAATTATACTTTATGTGACTTAATGTCTCTCTCCTAAGATATGGTATGTTTTTATGTCATCTGTTATACTCTCTACAAAACACTTTAGTAGTGGATTACTGCTGTCCATAAGAGATACAATTAACAAGCTCAATACAATTAACTCCAGATAAATCCTGAACCTAAATGTTAAATATTAAAAGTTCAGAACTTCTGGAACATACTAGAGAGATGAGCTCTCTCTGAATTGGGCACATATGTCTTCCATGCTGACAATCCAGCACAACAGTTATCAGCAATTCAAAGGAATGTCAAAATCAGGCATATTCTATTCACAGTCTGGATCAAGATGCTCTTCCATCACACTATGAACAGGCAAATTCCACAGTGTGATGTGATCAAAGTCTGTTCCCCTGCCCAATGGAATTTCAAGGAAGAAAAAGGACAAGCAGATATAGGATGCACATCACTAGGCAAGAAGCAAGCACAACCAGTTTCTGGCTGCTGGTTCCCACCCAGTTGGGGAAGGAATAGCTCCCGGGGCTCAGCATCAGCTGCTGCAATTCTCAATCTAGGAACATTGGAATCACACACACCTTTCCAAGCCACTCCTTCCCTTCTGGGACAGTGGGTCCTATATTACCATGGGATGTTGTGGGCTTTCAAGCACTCAACCCACAGCAGAGCCCAAAGAAAAGTGCACACAAAACATTAGAATTCCTCACAAGTGGAACTAAAGCAGAACTCTGGCTCCTAGAATAATCCTCCCTTCAGTTAAACAGATCTTCCTGAGTCTCTGATTGGCTAAGTAGACATGAGTGACAGGATATGGTGAGTAGAAAGTACAAGATAGCATGTTTCAAAGTCCTGTCTTTCATGTGAAAAAGAGATTTATCCAAGATTGATTGCAGAATTGTGCCACATCCAAGAGCAAGTCCCTTGATAATGTGAACCAATGGATTTGGTAATTAAAGGAATTATAAAAATGATGAAGGAGGCTAATCAGAAAAATAATCCACAAGAGGAATACAGTGTAACTCAAGAACTTAATGAACAAAATCAACAGGGCATTTAGGACTGACAACCACAATCCCAATCTTGGAAATTCATGAAATTACTAAAGCTACCACCTTCTGGATACTTTCCAGTTGCATGGTAAATCCAGCAACTGATTGCCTACCATTTCCTGCTATAGTGTACACAAGAAAGTATTCCTCCTATTTGGATTTGAATGCAGGAGACATGCTCCACAAGAATTCCTTTACTGGTAACTGCAATTGCTAGTTGACTAAAGGACTCAAAATTGTAATTTGAAAACTCAGAGGTGGTACAGCCAATTAATTTAAAGTTTAAATTTGCAAATTAAGACTAAGTAAGTTCATTGACCTAGAAAACATAAAGCTAGGAACCAAAGACAGCTGCATCAACAAAAGAGTGCTGTCTCAGAAACATTTTCTGTAATTGTAGAGATATAACTGTTATAGCCTTAATATGTCTTCCCAGGAAGAATTCACTCCACATATTTAAATGATTAATGAACCCAAGTATCTTTAAGAATGAGCTAATCTCAAAGAGGTGATGTTGTGGAAATTTATTTAAGTTATATTAATTTTCTTATGCCATGGAACATATATTAAATGATGATGGGAAAGATGATTTACATTCTTTACTGTGGAGTTAGTTTAGCTCTGTGTAGCTGTGGTAATTTGCATGTGTACAGCACCTGATGGTCTAATAAAGTACTGACTGACCAATAGCAAGGCAGAGGAAAGTATAGGCAGGGCTGGAAGGCAGAGGGAATAAATATGAGAAGTTCAGCAGGGGACATGAAGGAGTAAGAAAAGCAAGGCACATCCACATAGTCTAAAACAGAGCAAGAATGAAAGTAAGATACACAGAAGTAAGGAACGGACAAATCCCAGAGGCTAAAGGTAGATGGGGAAATTTAAAGATAAGAAAAACTAGCTAGAAACAAGCCACGTTAAGGAAGGGCAGGTATTCACAAATAAGAATATGCCTCTGTGTGTGATTTATTTGGCAGCAGGGTGGGGAAGATGCCCAAAAGACCAAGTTGAAAATATCTACAAGAGGAAGACAATCTAGAACAGATTTTCCATCCCATGCATGATACTATACTTAAGTCTCTTTTAGGAACAGGCCCAAGCACATACTTCAAGCAATTTAAATAGGGACAGCAGAATGCAAGTGCAGCCACTAAGACAGATGAAGACTTACACAGAAAAATCTATCTCTTGGACCATAAATTATAACATACAGTATAAAATTTCTCAATATTTTTTAAAGATGTATCAGAGTCTATGAATCTCACACATACAAAGGACAGAAGACACAAATACAGAAAACATCAAGGACAATTCACACATCTGCACCCTGGACTCTGTTCTTAGACAACCAGTCCTTGTGAGCTATTTCAACCTCAGAATATAGCTAAGTTTAACCTCTGAACATGATGCCTCACAGGAAGGTCACATTTGCTTCCATGCAGGACCAGGAGTTAATCTTAACTAGGTCTACCTGATGTCTATGACAGGGCTGTAACACGATTGTAGAGAATTCCATTTTTAATTTTTTTTCATTTAATGTATATGGCTGTTTGCCTCCAGCCACCTGGGCACAGTACCTGCAAAGGCTGGGATAGGGCAGCATCTCCCTTGAAACTCAAGTTACAGAAGATGGCTATATGTTATGGTTTCTGGAAATGGTACTTGTGTCCTTTGGAATAACAACGAGTGCTCTTGAGTACTAAGCTATATTTCTAGTCATCTTCATTATTTAAAATGTATTCTTATAACTTTTATTTAAAATGTATTATAACAATTTACAGCTTCCCGACTTTTCTCCAACCCTTCCCATATGCTTCCCTTTAAATTCCTTTCTTGTTAAGCACTTCTGAATATGGATGCCCAAACATACAAATAAAACCAATACAGTCCACTTCTCTTGGTCATGTATATATCATTTTAGGAATGAACATGTGGTTTTGCATATGCAATTAGGGAGCTCAGTTTTGCCTGTGGATAATTCTTCCAAATTCAGGGAAATTCCTCTCTCTGAGCACTATGCATCTGGACACAAAAATGATCTGGGCTACCTTTGTCAGGAAACATTAACAAGAATAAGTAGATGGGTGGTAAATATCCTAGCTAACAATTGCTGGTGACAATGCCCTGAATTCCTAGAGGTTTGGGGAAGATTATGGACACTGTTCTGAACGAAGAATATCCCCTATTTGTTCTTTGGTCTTCCCACCATACCCCATGGACAATTTTTATCTTCGATGACTTTGAAATCCTGAAACACACACCTACACTTTCTAAGTACAATAATCACAGGCCACTGCCACCATGCGTGGATAAGGTGGATTCAGCTTTCCATAGTGATACATTCATTTATCTCTGTCAGCCTGGGTTTCACCATGTGCAGAATAAGGCAGTATTTTTCCATGGATCTTTGATGAGTTAAAACAGACTCAATGGTGAGGAAGATAATATTTCTCATATTTGAAAATCAGTTGACTTTGATGCAAAAAGATATATTTGATGAGAAATTTCTTCTGTTGCTTGGCTGACCACCAGGCACTGTGTCCTGGATACCCGAACTGGCAAGGGTCAGTCTCTCATCCTCAGTAAGCCAATTAATTGAATCAACATATCTAGTGACAGGCATTCTGTTGTCATGATTGACAGATCTCTCTGATATCCTAGGAAATCTTCATCTATATCGGTGTGTTCTGGGCCAGGTAGGGAGTCATAGTAACATTATTCTTAAAAAGAAGAGAAAAAATAATACAAAAAGGAAAATGACAAAATAATGAAATCTTAAATCATATTTATTTTGTTTGACTAATTTTGAAAAATAAAGAAAATATATGTTTAATAATGCACCTAAGAGGTCCAAACAGACTTTGAAAGAAGGCAAATATATGCAAAACTAAATAATATAACTAAGCCAGATAGTGAATATTCCCATATTTAAAACCCTCCCACATTGTCAGTTCCTGAGTCTTGAGTCTTTTTTTTTCACAGTGAGGTTCCTGAGGAAATTAGAATTTCATGATTCCAATGTTTCACAAGTTGCAGACCAAAATAGATCCCATAAAGTTGATATCCAGTCTACAGACAATTGCCATTGTCTGAAAACCTGCAGTTACATTACAGACACACATATATAACAGACATTTTTGCTTTGATTTCAGTAACTTTCTTTTTCTTTTTTTTTTTATTTTTTGAAGGTTTTACTTCCTTTATTTATAGACTTTAGTGAAGAAAGTAAAACAAACTTGGGCTCTGAGGACAGATGACATTTACATTATGATTTCTGTTTTAGGCATGTGATGGCTCCACCTGCTGGCTAACTAACAGTCTATGGTAATTCAGGATAAGCAAAGTACATATTCTGTTCTCTATAAATGCAGGGTGTGAGGCATTAGAAAAGACACGTTTAGAGTGCAAGAGACTTCTTTATTAAATTTGAAATGCTTTTTAATAGGGTTTGAGCCAAGTCAAATCACTGAACAATGCTATTTTAATTTAAAATTCCTTTAAAGTTTAAATTAAAAAATTCATTACACTATGGATAAGACAATACACTAACCCCAAAAATTCCTCTTAAAATTGAATAAATCTTTCTGTACTAGATAACTTAAGAGAAATTGTTGGATATATTTGTAATAATGATAATTTCTAACTTGAGTTAACAAATTGATTTACAATGAATGTTATTGTCAATCATACTTTGTTTGGAATGATCTAAACTTTTTTCCTGCAGTTCATCTTTCTTCAATGAATAAAAATCAAACTCATTAAATGTTTTGTTTTTATTCTGTGTCTGTTGATGAACAAACTATGGCTATATACTGTAGCAATGGTGATTCATAGTGTAAATGTCATTGTTTCTATATTTCCTAACTTATTACCTCCCCCTCAATAAAACTTTAAACAATTGAAGAAAATTTTACTTCTTTAAAAGTAACAAATTATACTGGCCATGCTGGAAGAGCAGGTGTTGTCTATAGAGACTGTGACTTCATGTTGTATTATTTGGAGAGAAGCAAAGTCTGCCTTAGAACAATGGGAGTTGTTCATTTCTTTCACCAGCTGGATTTTAGTGAACTGAGGAACTGAAAATTCTAGAACTCTGGATCAGCTCTAAGTAACTGACTCCAACACTTTTTAGCTTACTGGGTAACTGGCTGAAGCCTTTTTCCTGAGACAGAAAAACACAGGCATAGATGTGTCAAAATACATACACCTGCAAGCTGAAATTTTATAGTAGGCAAAGTTTATACAAACTCAGCTTTCTGAGCATTTGTGGCACCCTCTCCAAGTAATGACTGATCAAGTGTCCTCTTTTGTGAGTGAAGATAATCTGTAATACTTGGGAACTTAGCTAAAAAGACTGAATTAAACTTTCCTGAGTAAATCAGGAACAAATACTTAAACAATACAACTATTTACATATACATACATGTAAATCCCTAAAATAGAGGTAGAGTATAAGTGTCAAGACAAGAGGTAGAACTATAAAGGGCAGCAAGATAAATATCCCAAATTGTATCAATATACAAAATGTCTTGAATACAAGAAAGTATACATACATAGAATATGGTAAAATATAATGTGCATAAAATATTGTAAGTAGAAATATTTAACACAATATAACAAAATATAAACTTAATTTTACATAGCTTACCACATAAGAATACACAACAATGTAAGCTGTAAAATACTATCTCATTCTTACTCAAATTCTCAAGAAAATAGGCTAATCTACCTATATCCCATCTAAACCATACCTTTCCCAACCATTCCCTATTCCTGTCTACAAGATTTTCCTTTTCTTAGAGCACACTTGTCATTCATTGTTTTGTATATAGTTATGTATTAAGCCTAAATCTTTTCTTTAGACTAAAAGGAAAATTGTAGTGAGATAGTCCTTCTCTGGCACTGACCACACCCATTGGGGGGTGGAGCCATGGACAAAAGTGACCTGTGGAAGGAGGTTGGAGGGGGCCAGGAAAGGCGCTCTCTTTCTGGCATGACTTGGACAGGAGAGGATCGGGTTGAATTTTCTGGTGTTCATCTGTCTAGGTTGTAAGTTATTTCTCCCTGAATAAACATCTAATCGGCCTATTTGTTTATCCTGATCCTTATTTACCGTGATATCTGGTGTCAGAAGCGGATTTACCTGGGTTTCGCCCCCAGGCGGCAGAAGCCGCCCCCTCCTCCCCCACCTTCCCCAATGGGCAGGGTTTAACCACTACACCTGGCAATCTCCAGCTGAGGCCTCTTTGGCAGAGGCCCTACAATGGGGGTCAAGGATCCACCCTGCAAGAACTCAGAGTGGTCCCATTGAGACAGGGACTGGAAAATCCATTTGAGGACTCTAGCCAAGGCCTGGGAATGGATGAAAAATACTGGGTTGATACTCTGGATGATTCCGCATTGATAGGCAGATCTAGCTGGGACATGCCACTCTCCAGCTGAGGTCTCTTTAGCAGAGGCCCTACAATGGGGGTCCCTTCACTCATTACTTTAACCATTAAAAAGCCTCATTGAGATTATTGATTTTTCTAAATCCAATCCTACACATTTGCTTCATATTACATAAAGCAATTCATATTGGAGGAAACTGTTAAGACTTTAAACACCTAAGTACCTGGGTTACAGGAATGAGTGCTCACAGTATTGTATATTCACAGCTGAAAATATGTATGGTTAATGATTTAATTTTAATTATGTAATGCCAGGGCATGCAATTGTGTTTGCTCACACTTGTTCCCAAGAATGTTAGCCCCTTGAGTTATTCTAGTAGCAAGAACTACAGAATTTTTCAAAATCCTGACATGGGTCCTGGCAATGAACATTCTATAATTTTTCTTGTCCATATTTCTAACGCTGTCTCTATCCTTTATCTATCATCTTGATATGAAGTGATAGGGAAGAGCCCATGAAAGAGGAAATCAATATCATGGAAACAACTTGGTGAAGATTTTAGCCATCATACTTTTCTTTAATTTCAATAATCCAATTTTTTTTTTTTTTTTTTTTTTGTGGAGCATGGTTCTTACTAAGTTCTCTACACCCAAGATAAATGACAAACTGGTCAGCCCTTCTGATGTAATCTGCAACCCAAGAGAAAAACAAAGAGAGAGAGACAGACAGACAGAGAGACAGAGAGAGAAAGAAAGACAGCATAAGGGAGAGAGAGGGAGAGAAAAGAGAGATAATGAGAGCAAGAGAGACGTCACCCCAAGCTTCTCCACCTTCAGGTTTCATACTCTGTACCAAAGGCACAACATATAAGATTGGGGAAGAAACCTCCCCTATGACTGGTGTCTATGCTTGAAGCTCTGATTGGCTACTGAAGCCTGAGTTACAGAACTAAATGAACAGAAAAGACACAGAATTTGAGGGCAGGTTTCAGTCAGGACTACCCAACATTCTAAACTCTTTGAATAGACACAGAAGCCATTAGGGTTTCCAAGCAACAACCCAGTCTCCCTGGGTATGCAGACAATAGTTTAAGTATGGCTTCTTATTCTTGCCAGGGATGATATGGAGAGGAAAGATTCAGGAGTTGGTGGGATTGCTTTTAGCAGGAGGTGTGGTTTACAAGGTTTCCCTTAGCTGCCATCCTGTAGATTGTCAGCACATATTCTTTGAGAGATGGACAAAGCAGGTTGTGTAAAGCTTCAACCTTAACATTGAGCTGCAGTTGGAGAGAGGATGGTTCGAGTCCTGGCAGTGTTTGGTAGCACTGTCCAAACCCTGCCCTCAGGTTGTCAAGGGGGGGCTCCCCTGGTTTCACCTCACTTCAGACTTCACCCTTTAAAGGCTTGCCATTGTGTCCCCAGAGTAGTGGAAAGGGACAAGTTCTCCTGAGAAAATTGGGAACATTGGGAGAGTGGAGGGAGAGTTAGGAGAAAGAGAATGGGATAGGAGAACAAGAGGCATCAAGAAGAATGAGTCTTGGAAACAATAGAGGAGAGCAACAAAGAGATACCATACTAGATGGAGATATAATAGGTGGTAAGAGAAATCTGACACTAGGAAAATGTCCAGAGATCTACAATGATGACCCCATATAAGAATATAAGCAATAGTGCAGAGGCTACCTTAAATGTCCTTCCCTAAAATGAGATTGATATCTACCTTATAGGATATTCTAGAGCTATCATCTAGTAGTTGGCTGAAACAGAAGCAAAAATACTCAGCTAAGCACTAAGTGGAACTCCTGGAATCCAGTTGCAGAGAGGGAGGAGTGATAAATACAGGGGTCAAGACCAGGTTGGAGATACCCTCAGGCTCACCTAAGTAAAACAGTGTGGAGCTCAAGAACCCCAGTCTGATAGTTGGGATAACATAATATGACTGACCTAACACCCCTAAAAGTGCATCTCATTTAGAAGGCCTAGGAAGTGTAAGGGACCTCTGGCAGTGGAATCAGGATGTATCCCTGATGTATGAAAGATTTCAGGAGCCCATTCCCTATGGACAGATAGTCACTCAGTCTAGACACATAGGGTTGGGCCTTCTCCCTGCCCCAAATGACTTTTGGATTGGTGCATACATGAGAGGGATTGGGAACAGATATGGATATGTAAAATAACTTTGATTCTATTTTAACAGAATTCATTAAAAGTAAGAATAGGAAATAAGGTGGGGTGAATAACTTAGCTAACATTTGCTGGTGCCGTGGTCCTGAAGATCCAAAGCTTTGGGAAAATTTATGGACACTGTCCTCAAGCAGTCACAGACTAACTTTTTGGTATGAAAACCATACTCCAGGGACCACTTTCATCTTGGGTGACTGTGAAATCCTATAATTCCTACCTCCACTCTCTAAGAACCATTACTAAATGCATCTGCCACTATGACTGGCTTCACAGTTTCAAGTTTACTTAGTGAGACATTAGAATGATACGATGAATAACATGAAGAATTACACTTAACTGTATAAAAAAAAAACCTCTTATCTCTGTGAACCTGGCTGTCACTATTAGCAGTAATAAATAGAACCCTTCCAAGGTATTTGGTGAGTTTTAACAGACTAAATGATAAGGAAAAATAATATTTCCCATATTTGGAAGACAATGGACTTTGAGGCAGAAAACCTGCACTTACTGGATACCATCTTCTGTTACTGAAGGTAGGACCAGAGCCTGTTGTCTGGCTACACTAACAATCAGGATCAGTCATTCATCATAAGTGAGCCAAGCTAATGAACTGACTTCTCTGTTCACAAGCCAAACTACAATGCCAGCACTCTGGATTCAAGGTGGACAGATATCTCTCATGTGCTAGGACAGACTAATCTATAATGTGAGTTCTATTTAAGACAGGATGTCACAGTAATATTATACTTAAAAAGAAGAGAAAAAATACAAAAGTAAAATTAATGGAAATTTAAAACATATTCATTCAGTTTGAGTACTTATGAAAAAAGAAAACAGTAAATAATATATACCAAGGGTCTTAATAGACTTAGAATGCAAAACAAATAACAAAGGTAAATATGGAATTTTTTCCATCTCTAAAACACTCCCATATACTCGGTTCCTGTTTCGGCTATATGGTGATCATATAAGAAGTCAATGTTTTTTTTTTTTCATAGAGACCTTTTCATTTGAAAGAATCAATACTTTTTCTACAATGTGACTCCCTGGAAAAATGAGAATTTTATGAGTCTACATTTGCCCTGGTGGTAGGCCAAAAGTGGACACCACAAAGTTCACTTATGATATCCACACAAATACCATTTTGTAGGACTGTAGTCAGAAACAGCACCATAGGCCCATATCCATTTCTCAGTCCATGAATGTGGACAAGTGGAAGACTAGCTATCATTGAAGAAAGGAAGATAGAGACATAATATATTGGCAAGCAGGCAGATTCAGTCAATACTGAAAGCTGCATTTTATTCACATACCACACTTAAGTAGTCAAACAAAGGTGCAGCAATGGAAGGGGACTTTTATTAATATGTATAAAGGGAAAACAGAAATTGCTTCCACTAATGCTAAAGGCACTCCATAATTGCATATACTATGTGCCTTCAGGCATCCCATTACTTCACTTATTCCTTCAGGGTGGTTAACCTGTCTACTCCCAAATCATTGCTATTTAGGTAGGAGACATTCATCATCAAGTCACAGGTGACCTTTAGCAGGAAAGATAATATCTTAAGGATAATAGGAGTTATTGGAGCACTTTGAACTCATGACAAGTTGGAACGGATTCCCATTTAGGAGCTGAGAAACTTCAGACTGGCAGAATGTATTCCAGGACTGCCAATGCCATACAGAAGTCTTGTATGCAAACAGATGGTGTTTAATTCCAGGACACAGGAGGCTGCCTGATTTTGATTAGGTTGAGGCTAGCCAAATCCACAGAATGAGTTTAAGTCCTGCACAGATAAACCCTGTTTTGAAAACAAAAAAACAAAACAAAATAACAGAAAGGAAAAATCAGATCAACCTTCTGGTGGTAGCCTACATGTATAAATGGTATTGAAGGAGGAAGCTTTCCCTCTTTGGCTGCTTACCCTAGCTCTGGGTACAAGTTTATTCTTTTATTACTATTAGATCCTACTTTTTTGGAATTTTGATGTATAATGACCAGCTGAGACATCCATCCTGATAAATTAAAAAACTGCTGTACTCTTCAGATTCCCATTAGTAGGTAACCTTTGTTGGACTAACTACATCACATCTTATGAGACATCCTAATAAATCCACTTTCTACATATATGGTGAGATTCATCCTACATTCTTTTTCATGCAGAGAACCTTGATTAATGCAGTTGGTTTTTGTTTTGTTTTGTTTTTTATCTGCTCCCTGAAGATGTATTGGCTAACAATAGTGCTCACAAATACATACTTCCCTACTTCAACTCCTCTGTATATATTCAATTTTCTATTAAGACTACTTT